>NC_139224.1:128980145-129192693 GCF_055691185.1 Crinia signifera
CGCGATCGCCATTTTTTGTGCTGAGACCTGAGACAGGGCGCTCCAGTTAGTTGGCTCCTGCTGTGTCTCCACCATGGTGTATATAGGACGGAGGCGGCGCAGATCAGAGCAGCTGGTCTCTGGCCTGTGTAGATGGCAGAGGCGGCACTCCATTCTGTGTCTGCTGCTGGGTGCTCTGATCCCCTGTAACAGCCTGGGGTTGGACCTGCAAATCCTCAAGTGGCATGGGAGGAGTTGAGCTGATGTTTGCTCTTCTCTTGTTAACCCTCGGTCAGGGGCGTAACTATAGCACCGCAGCCACCGCCACCGCTGTGCATGTGGGGGCGCCGGGGGCTGCGGTGCTATAGTTAAACCCCCCCTCAATCCCCCGCAGACTTACCTATCGCGGTGGTCCCGGCGGCTCCGTTCTTCTGCTGAGGACCACCACAAAATGGCCGCCCCCATATAGCACACAGTTCTCTGAAACTGTCTGCTGTATGGGGGCGGCCATTTTCTGGTGGTCCTCAGCAGAAGAACGGAGCCGCCGGGACCAGCGCGATAGGTAAGGCTGTGGGGGATTTAGGGGGGGGTTTGCATGGGCGGCGGGGTAGGGGTGCTCGGCGGGGCGGCGAGGGGGCGCCCCCCCCTAACGGCGGGGGGGCGCCCAAAACGTAGCTACGCCACTGCCCTCGGTGACAGTATTTTACAAGCTATGCGCAATATACATTGCCCAAAAGTTATCACCTGCTAAAGTATTAAAATAAAACCTGGTTTGCACTCATATTATAAAGAAGACGATATATAAACATGTAAGTTAACATCTGTTTTAATTTACAACAAAATTATCAACCTATTCAGTACATGAGCTCCATCTACTGGTCTCTTATTGAATTGCAGGCAAAATCTAATTTATAATACATTGTAATGGGTAAAATACATAAAAAAAACAATGTTGCCAAACTAGACCGGCTTACTCGCTCCATTGATAATTCAGCACAAGCTAAATAAAATGAGGACTCACAAAAGAATGAGGTCTCACATCCTTTGGCTTCATTAGATGCCTCACAGGGTAATGCCACTGCAGCCCCCCATAATGTTACTTTGCATTGTATCCTGGAGGTGGTTACTTCTAGTGAGAAACGTCTCTCAGATAAAATTGAGCGGGTATAGGGTGATCTCTGCCTGCTCCGGCATGATCTGCAACGTGTCTGTGAGTGGATGAGTGAGGTGGAGAATCGTATTTCTACCCTTGAGGATTCCCGTGGTCCTGTGCAGGAAAAAGTTTCTACCCTAAATCAGCAGATGTCTGCCATGCACATTAAATTCTCAGATATGGAGGGGAGATTACAACGTAATAATGTCAAATTTGTGGGATTACCTGAAAAAGTGGACGGTTCCTCATCAGACTCTTTTTTTAGAATCCTGGCTAATCAGCACATACAGCAGGAATTGCTTCTCCTCTCAGTTTGCGGTGGAGCAAGCACACCATATTTATTCAAGACCCCTGCCTCCTGGTGCTCCTCCCCGCACGTTCATTGCTAGATTCCTCCATTATAAAGACTGTGATGAGATGCTGAGATTGGCTCGTACCAAAGGCCCGTTAGAGAAAGATGGAGTAAAGATTTCTGTATTTCCAGACTTTGCGATGGAGGTCCAGAAGGATAGGGCCAAGTTTCTTCTTATTAAGCGCAGGCTTCGTGACCCCAATATTTCATATGCAATGCTTTTCCCTGACAAATTGCGAGTGGTGAAGGACGGGGAGTCGCATTTTGGTACTTATATATTAGCAGGGCGTCCATTACGTAGATTGCGTAGTGGTGTACACCACTAGGCTGGCTGACTAAACTACGTAACTTACGTAAATTACTTAACTTATGTAAACTGCGTAATTACGGAAATTACTTAACTTATGTAAACTACGTAAGTTACGTAACTGGAGCTGTGCTAATACATAATGGATCATATCCCCACTATCCACGTCATACCCCCATAATCCACATGGGTGTGGAGTTAATTTTATAAAGTGTGGCGAGCGGATTGAGCCACCGAGACCGAAGCGTGGTGAGCACAGCGAGCCCCGCGAGGGGATTCATATCCCACGCATATCCTGTGCTCGCCACACTTCGGGCTCGGTGGCTCGATCCGCTCGCCACACTTTATAAAATTAACTCCACGCCCACATGGATAATGGGGGTATGACGTGGATAGTGGGGATATGATTGTGTTGTGTGTGTAGTGAATTGATACTTACCCTCAACGATGTTCCCGGCGCCAGTGTCCCCCTCCTCCGGCACTCCGTCCCCGGCACTCTGTCATGTGATGCTCCCCCAGCGGCAGTACACTGAATGACATACATTGCTGCTGCCGCTCCCCCGCGCCGGCTGTATCCCCCTCCGCTCGCCCACTGTGAGCAGTAAGTATAAACCCGACGCCTGCCCTTCACATTTTAAGTTACTAAAACCTGCCGCTCGCCCTTCACATATTAGATAGGCTACACTGACAACATAGCCTCAGGTACGTTGTCAGCGTAGTGTAGCCGGGTGCCCCCGGCTAATACATAAGTACCTGCATTTTTTCTTCACACCTAAAGAAACGGCGGCATGGCTGTATCGTATTGCTCCTGGCCATCGACAATTGACACCTGACTGACTTTATATTGCTATATTATTAAATGTTACTTCAATACTGTGATATGTCAAGGTCCTGACTGTAATTCATATGTAAGATCATTTAAATTGTTAGACTAATAGAAAATATATCTATGAGTTGGTTAAGTACTATCTACATTCTTTTTCTTTCTTTCTTTCTTTCTTTCTTTCTTTCTTTCTTTCTTTCTTTCTTTCTTTCTTTCTTTCTTTCTTTCTTTCTTTCTGTTCTCTCCTGTTTCCAAAACACTACGCATTATTATTATGACGGATTAGATAATGTATTATTTATATTATTATTAGTAGTAATAGTATTATTATAGTATTATTTTATACTTCTATTTGTTTATATGGTACACCTGGAATGTAAGGGGTATTAACGATAAAGTTAAACGATCCCTCGTGTTGAAAATGGTAAAACAATATGATCCTGACATTCTATGTCTCACTGAAACCCATCTGACCGGGAGTATATTATCTTTGAAATGTCCACGTGTGGGCTGGGCTTGCATCACATAACTCCTCCTCCCATGGGTTTTCTGTGCTTATTAAGAAATATGTGCCCTTTATCTGTCATACCGTCAAGATTGATCCATATGGAGATTTATTTTTCTTGACTGCAAAATACATTCTACACCGTTGTATATATTAGCTGTCTATATTCCCCCACCATTCAACTATGAAGTCCTTAAATTGGCGGCAGAATTTATTACTGTGTCTCATAAAACCCCTGTGATATGTCTAGGGGATTTCAATAATTTAACGGATCCTATTTTAGATAAATGGAGGGAGACGCCTGTGTCGGGTAATAAAGTGGGAGGGGATAAATTTGCTAAATTTGTGGGTAGTTTGGGTTGGAGTGACGCTTAGAGAGTGAGGCACCCTGGAGAACAGCAGTATTCATGTTTTTCATCTAGTTATCGTTCCTTTTCTAGGATAGATTTGGCCCTGGTTTCTCATTGTCTTTTGACTATGATAACTAAAATTGAATACAAAACTAGGAGTATATCTGATCATTCACCACTTACGATACATATAGATACTAATAGCCCTAAAGGGCAAACTTACTGGAAATGACATCCATCTGGGCTGTTACAGATGGGAGCAGGCTGTGAAATTGAAGCATTGTGGTCTGACTACTTGCGGATAATTTCGGCTCAGCCTTTACAGCTGTTGTCTGGGATGCCTTTAAGGCCTTCATGAGGGGGGCCTTAATTAAACGAGTTGCTGAGCTCAAAATATTTTATAGAAAGAGGGAGGTTGAGCTGGAATCTGCTTGTCGTTCTTTGGAAACAGAGTATTTAAAGGATGGTTTTGAGGAAACTCATATTAAATGGTTGACCACACAAGATGATTGCATGGCTCATCTCACTGACAGTGTTACCCGATGGCTCCTTTTTCAGTCTCACTCACATTATACTTATGCAGGTGACACAAGCTAAGAATGTTACAGGAATTCCCCACAGTAATTTAACACCTACTGTAGGTTTTGTTGCCTTGGAGCAGGGCTGGGCAATTGCGGCCCTCCAGATGTTGAGGAACTACACATCCCAGCATGCCTTGCAACAGTTTCAGCATGGCCACATAGCAAAACTAATGCAAAGCATCCTGGGATGTGTAGTTCCTCAACATCTGGAGGGCCGCAATTGCCCAGCCCTGCCTTGGAGTGTCTGGTGACGTTGTCCTGGATAAACATAATAGGCAGTATGCAATTAATCTATGTACATTGGCTAAAGTCTGCCTAGCCAGACTCTGGATGGCTTCCACAGCACCTGACTTTAAGGCCTGGACTTCCTTGGTTAATGCTACAGTACAGCATGAAAGATATTTATTTATTATTCGTAAGGCTGAATCCAAATTTAATTGTATTTGGTTTCGATGGCTTTCTTCAAAATATGCATCCCCTCAACATTCCATTAATTAATTAAGGCTCTGTTTTGGGTTTTTTTTAATTAATTTTTTTGGTTTTATGGAGAAGTATTTGCAGATCATTATCTATTCCTGCAAATTACATACAACTAACAGTTTGGTCTATACTGTAGTCTTTTATAGTATCTCACGGTAATTGATGTGTGCGGTGTTCTAGGTTTATATATGAATATGACTTCTTTGCTTAAAGTAATTATAAGGGAAAATGGTACTTTGTTTAGTTTTACGGTGGCAAATATTGGATGCGATATCGCATCCGATTTGATGCGATTTTGGACCTGTTCATAACCCCACTATCCACTACGCATGGAGTTGATTGTAAATAGTGTGGCAAGCGCAGCGAGCCACCGAGCCCGAAGCGTGGCGTGCTCGAAGCGCGCCCCGTGAGGGGATGTGGATTACTTTACATGTATTCCGCGCAGCGAATACATGTAAATACATGTAAAGTAATCCACGTCCCCACACGGGGCTCGCTACGCTCGCCACGCTTCGGGCTCGCAATCGCAGGCGATATCACATTTGCTGCTGTGAAACTAAACAAGTACCATTTGATATTGTTAATGCAATGATATAATTGCTTACCATGTGATAGTCTTATATATTTATTTATATACTGTATATATATTTTTTCTTTTTTATAATAGGTTGTTAAGTTGTTGTTTATGTGAAAAATCAATCAAAAATTACTCAATTAAAAAATAAAAACCCATAATGAATTTATAATGATAGTTTTGTGAGGGGTTAATTACAGTCACACTTACAAATCAGTCAATACTGTTCAGAATACATTGAGTACATGTGTACACCAGAGGTAGGCTCTAGCTACACATCCCAGCATGTACAGCCAGTCAATTTGATGACCTAAGTAAAAGTTTGGATGGTGCCCCCAGCAGTCTGTTTGTTTTTCATCTGACCCAGCAATCTCTTCGTTATGTTGCACAGTAGTGTCCATTATTCATATTACATCACTCCGTATTGCTCCTTATTCACATTACATAACATGTACTTCTTTTTATTCACATTACACACACCACACTGCTCTTTATTCACATTACAGCACACAGTATTGCCCCTCTTTCACAATACATCATACTGGCTGATGGCAGCCAGGGTACTGGGAGTGCAGGGCAAATAGGCAGAGCATGTTGAACATATCTTACCTGTGGGCACAGCTCTGAGGCTCTACTTTTCTGATCAGTGATACCTGTCAATCAAGGAAGTTGTGGCCAGATGATGCACTAAGGGGCCACATTTGACAGACATTAAGGTGCACCAATTGTTATTCCACTAGTTGAGGGCTCTTTGACTGATCCTGTGGCAACATGCCTGCTGCTGCTAGTCAATTGTGTCCTCTCTGTTGTCAGACTGAGCCGGCCCTAGGTATGGGAAGGATGCCCATTAGGCATTTGCCTACTTTGCTTATGCCTAGCACTGGCTCTGCCAACATGCCCTAACATCAAAACAGTGGCACAGCATGCTGGGATGTGTAGTTCCCACAGCTACTGGTGTGCCACAGCTAGCCTAGCCCTGACTTAAGCTGGGTACACATATGTACAATCGTCGGGCCGTTCTTCCGATCTGCGGACGAACGGCCGTTCGATTGTATATATGTGTACGCTGTCCCGATCCCTTCGTTGCGATCGATAAACGGCCAAAAACGCTCTTGGCCGTCCACGGTCGGTCGGTCGCAGGTTCTTTGCTGCTTAATATTCTTCCGACAGGACGGCTCCATATCGAAAGAAAAGTGACATGTGTACGCACGTTCGATCGATATGCAGCCCGTTCCTGCGATCATTCCTCCCAAAAGCAGCACGCCCATGTGGGTGTTGACTAGCTGCGTCATCCCTCCATCAGCGCAGCATGTAAACAACAGGAAGTCTTCTCCCCCGTACTTTCCGCGCCATGCTGTTAAAGAATATTCGTTGTGTGTGCATTCCTTTTGAAATAAATAATCGTTGTGTGTGCATTCCTGACAGATATAGTTATAGAAGATAGATAGATAGATATATAGATAGATAGATAGATAGATAGATAGATAGATAGATAGATAGATAGATAGATATGTGATGTTCATTGTTCTGCATAAACACTTAACATTTATTAAGAAATACTGACAAAAAATACTGTGAACACTTTGTTTATTTGGGTGGTCGGACCTGAACAGAGTATCACATACAGGTGCTTGCGTGAAGGTGTAGCAGGAACGCCCACCCACCCAAAAAACATAAAAACACATTTGAACATGGTGGTGTATGTAGTGGAAAGCGGTCCCACGGCAGCAACGCATCACATGGGAACATCCCGGCCTGCTCACATGTGATGCATTGCTGCCGTGGGACTGCTTGCCATGACATAAGTGCCACGTGTGAAGGTTTAGCAGGAACGCCCACCCACCCAAAAAACATAAAAACACATTTGAACATGGTGGTGTATGTAGTGGAAAGCGGTCCCACGGCAGCAACGCATCACATGGGAACATCCCGGCCTGCTCACATGTGATGCATTGCTGCCGTGAGACTGCTTGCCATGACATGCACCATTTTAAGGTGCATGCTGCTGGCCTCCAAATAAACAAGAAGGAGAAAAAAGTAAAATAAAGTACACAAACTATTTTTTGACTTTATAATGCAAACCGTTATACATTTTTTCATATAAAGAGTGTACTACTGCTACGCCTTTTTGGATTTTCGTAATTTTTTGGGCTACGGTATGGACTTTCCCGCTTAGTTCTTGTAGACATTTATGGACTTGTGTCATGTTTTCTTGCATTGTGCTTTCGTCGCTGGACGTGTCAGGTGATGGTGTGTTCTTCTCCCCCTCTGCACTGACATCTGAAATCTCGATGATATCTATAATAAGTACAGATAAAGAAATGTTTACCTTTCCACAAATGATACGTCACTATCCCATAAAGATGATTTGCAGTATACACTCACCATCTACACTGCTGGTGATCGCAATCACTTGGTGGCCCTCTGTGGTCCCTTCCATCGGCTGCGCAGCCTGGATATCATCTATAGTGACAAGGTAAAGTGACATATTACTACCCCTTGTTGTGTGTATAAAACATGTGTTGTTCTGTTGGTGTGCTGGTACAAAACCTTACCTGTTGTACTCTCCTTCTTTATTTTTAGGTTGGAGGCCCTGTCTCTGCCTTCCTCATGTCTTCTCCTGGATTGGATTTCCTCTGAGTAAAAACAAGCAACATGTCAGCAAAACACACAAAATGTAATGGATCAAGACAGTATATTAATAAAGCCACCTAGGGCATTGGACTCACTTCTTTTAATAATTCCACAAATTTTCTTGAGCTTGGCCTGCTCCTTGTGCTTCAGGTCCGACCACCGTTTTTGGAGCTGGTATTTGGACCTTCTTTTCCCAAACTTCTCCTTTATCTCCTTGCATACACGCTGCATAATAATTTCTTTTCTATAATTTGTCTTGGGGTATGTTTTTCTCGAACAATCGTAGTCCCTTCTATCCAGCATTTTGACCATCAGTTCCACCTCTGCAGATGACATGGCGGATGCGCGCGTCACTTTTTTCTCCTTGTTGTCAGCGATTTCTTTATCTGTTGTTATCAGTGCTGAATTGGAAAACAAAGGTGCTGTACTGGCCTCCCCCATATGCGGTGGCGCCAGACCCTCCGACATGGCTCCTCGATGTCCCGTGTCTGTGTGACGCGAAGCACGTGAGTGGGCGGAGATTCCTGTGCTCATCCAATCACTGTGTTTCAAGCCACGTTCAGCACGAAAGAATATTCCGTCGTTGCTGTTGGATTGATCGGAGCAGCGCAGCGAATTTTCCGGACTGTATCGACATTTATTTCGGTGAGTATTAAAACAAAATGTGTAGTTTTCTATGACAGGGACTTCAATCTGTGGGCCATGGGTATGCTGGGGCTTGTAGTGACCGTGTATCCTATGTCCCACAGAGTTTCAACTCCTGTACTATAGCTACAGTATATCTAGTGGCCCACAGACTGAACACCTGTACATTAAATGGTTTATGGTGTGCTTTGTGTATCAAGAAAATAATATGCCTTTTTATTTTATTTTTTGGAACAGAAATTCAACCATGGCAGAAAAAAATGTCGAGTTCATGAAGGACTTCATTGAGGCCTACAGGGATCAAAATTGTCTCTGGAACACAAAATCCAGAGACCATTCCAATCGGCAGAAGAGGCTATCTGCTCTGGAGGAGCTGGTGAGGGTGAGCCAAACATACTACCCCACAGCAAATGTAGAGTGGGTCCGGACTCGGATTGCCAATATGAGGACCGTCTTTAAAAAAGAACTGAATAAGGTTGAGTCCTCAAAGCGGTCTGGGGCAGGGGCAGACCAAGTCTATGTGCCCAGGCTGTGGTACTACGACCTGCTGGCCTTCACGGTGGACCAGGAGCTGCCCAGGGATTCGGTCAGCAACACTTCAAGGAACCAGCCTGCCCCCTCCACCTCCGCGTGCAACCAAGAGGTTTCTGATGACACCATTTGCGGCACAGTAAGTAGACGGATTTTATTTAAAATTTTTTTTTCAAACCAGATAAATATAACAGCAAGTACAGTATAAAAATTGTGAACATGTAAAATTAAAAGGGGGGGTATCGCCCCCTGCAACTGACCTCTCTGTTGGGCACAACAGAGAGGTCAGTTGCAGGGGGCGATACCCCCCCCTTTTGGTTATACATCGTCAATTTGACCTTCTCTGTGGCCCTAATTCTGGTTCTTCTCAGTGGTGGAGCTATACTCTTATCCGCCTGAGAACACAGTGATCAATATTCAGACATCGCAAGTGCATTTACCACATTTTTTGTATTTGGAACTTTTGGTTGGCATTGGTAATCCCTGGTATCTACACTGTTGTAGTCTTTCTGGCGCGGATTATTGTAATATTTTTTGTTGTCTAAAATTAACGAAATAATATCATTCTGCCAATCCACAGCGCCAACACCAATAAAATACTGCATGTATTCATCCCTGTTAATTTAGCACGCATAGATGCATTTCTGGTGTTTAAATTAGTATTTGGTATGTCTGGTATCTAAATAATTAGTTTCCAGAGATGCCAGTCATAACGCCTCTTCAACTAGCTCACTTTCATCCATGGCAGCAACATGGTGGTGTGTGGGCTGCGTTCTTCTGCGTAGATATAAAAATATATGGAAGTCTTAAAAATCGATAGTGATACATCATCTTGTTTTGTTACAGCCATCGCTATTTGCCGAGGAGGAATCTTCGGCATCGCTGGAGGTGGCATCACAGCTGCCTTCACCGGCCCTCTGCTCCACCCCCACACCAACCGCCACGACCAGCGCTGAACCTCAAGCAAGCGCAAAAGGCCGAGGCAGACTTCAGATGCTGCGGACGTGGCAACCACCAAGATCCTGGAGTCTGCCAACAGATTGATGAGCATGGAGGAGGATGATGCGGACCGGGTGGGGAGTGTATTAGCTGACAATTTGCGAAAGTTGGACCCGGCTACAAGGGTGGAGGTAGAGCGCATATTTTATGAGACGCTGTACCGGGCCCGTGTGGGGACTCTGTCCCGGCACACACGGCTCACCGATGAGACCCCTCTGCCTAGGGTTGAATTTCAACCCATCAGCCCAGCTCCTATACCCCAACAAGCGGTATTTCACCCGGTGCAATATCCCCAGTATCAACATTTCCAGCCACCAACTGGGCAAAGGCAGCACCAACCGGCAACGTCGGCTAATACGCTCCCACCAGGTCCACCTGGTGGCCCCTTCCAGAGTTTAGTGGAAAGTCCATCTCCCTCCCAACCACCGATGGATACAGGGGATTATGGGGTGGGACAAGTTTACCACCATATGTAAATATTTTATATAGTTTATTTAAGTGCATTATTGTTTTAAATATTTTTATGTTTAAGTATTTCTTTATTATTTATTTACTTGTTATTTATGTTATATTTTTTATAAGTTTATAAGTTAATAATTTATATAAAAATTAAAAATTCGGTAATCTAGTTGGTGTCCGTGTGAAAATATCATTTACCATGCAGGGTGACTATAGGGCACAGATATACATATGGGGTACATGCATGTTGTTTCAATATTTACCTTCATGTATTGCTCCTGGAGACTGTACAAAAGTACCAGGAGAAATTGGCATAGAAATAGGTGTGGTGGAGCAACTACTTGCTAGTACATAAACACCAGTACTGGGTACAGTCTGCACTCCAGGTGCCGTGGCATTGTGCCCTCCAGGAATGCCTGGCACCTGAGTACTACCACTCACTTGCCGTGATTCGGCCTCCACCTCCCCCTCCTTGCTGCAAGAAGACGCAGAGGACAACTTGTGCGGAACTGTGAGTATACAAATTTTATTGGCAAAATATTGATTATTACACACCAAAAAACAATATATTTACAATGACAAAAAGGTACATTTTTAAGCAATCATGTCATTCTGCCACTCCACAGCCCCAACACCATTGAAATAATTCAAGTACTCGTCTCTTGACAACTTTGCTTGCGTTGATGCATTTCTGGTGTTTAAATTAGTTGCCAAAGCTGTCAATAGGCCAATAGGCTCGTCAACAACTTGGCTCTCGTCCACTGTAGCCCCCAGTTGTTGTGTGTGCACCGCTTTTCTGCGCATGTAGTTGTGCAGCACACAACAGGCCAGCACCACTTTGTCAATCTTATCTAGGCGCAGATTGATGGGACTGTGAAAAATTCTGAATTTATTACTTAGAATCCCAAACGCATTTTCAACCACTCGCCTGGCACGTGACAGGCGATAGTTAAAAATGCGTCGTTCCCTGTTCAGTGCCCTTTGTGGGTAGGGTTTAAGGACATTAGGGTGCAATGCAAAGGCCTCATCCGCCACAAAAACAAAGTTCAAACCGTGCTCATTTTCAGTCCGCTCTGGCAGATTCAGTTCATTTTTTTTCAGTTGGTCGTGGAAAAAGGTATTCTCCAGGGCTCCTCCATCTGAAACTCTACCATTTTTCCCAATGTCCACAAATACAAACTCGTATCGGGCATTAGCGATGGCCATTAGAACAATGCTGAAGAACCCCTTATAATTATAATAAAAAGATCCACTCTTTGCAGGGGGCATGATCCTGACGTGTTTGCCATCGATAGCTCCACCACAATTAGGGAAATTCCAAAGATCACGGAAATCACGTGCAATATTTTGCCACTCCTCCTTGGTCGATGGAAACTGCAATATAAAAGTATATGCGTATTAATAATCTGTTGGGTTGATTTTAGACCCATCAGCCCTCCCCCATTGCAGCCTCAAAGCTATTACCCGCCTTATCAAAATGACCCCCCACCCACTGGTGTAAAAGATTAAATCAACAGGCATTGTAAAGATATACATATAGGGTACAGGTATGTGCACAGCTATACATATGGGGGACATGTATGTAATTTCCATATTTACCTTCATGTATTTGTCCTGTAGAACTTGGACGATGGCATCACAGGTGTCTGGTATTATCAACCCCAGCGCTTGAGATGATATTGCGGTGGTGAATCTCAGGTCGGCAAGGGTCCTGCCTGTTGCCAGGTAACGCAGCGTTGCCACCAGTCTCTGCTCTGCAGAAATAGGCCTCCTGAAATAGGTGTCCTCTCTCTCTATTAAAGGGGTAACCAGTGTCAGCAGCTCCATGAAGGTAGCGTCATCCATACGGAGATAATTCCTGAAATCATCAGGATTGTTCTCCCGTATCTCCTGTAGCAATGGCATGTGGGAGAAGGTGTCTCTCCTCAGAAGCCAGTCTCTGGTCCAGCAGCTCCGATTCTTGGTCCTTTTTCTTTTTTTAATAGCCCGCAATCTAATGGCCATAGCAGCCAAAATGCACGCACGAGCCTTCCTTCTCCTCAAGCTCATAATTAAAAAGGCCCAAATGCACCGATAGACGAACGAACGTACGTACGTATATCCAGTACAGCTAGCAATGATCTGAATAGTCACGGCTCTATTCACTGTACTACACGAACGATTCTTTGTTCCGTGATCACGCCTCGTTTTGGTATGCTCTTTTAATCCAGCCCATTATGATAATGTTGTGTACATTTTTATCGTGTGAATAGCCAGAACGGGAGAGTGTGTACGGTGGTACAATCTTTTTCTTGCGATTGTTTGGACGGGAGTACATCGGACGTCGCAAGTAAAATTGTACATATGTGTACGCGCAGATCGGTCGTATGTTTCGGACGGCCGAACGTGTATTCGGTCGATCGAACGGTCGCAAGAAAAATGAAATTGTACATATGTGTACCCAGCTTTACACTACACTGACTTAAATACCATATAACAAAGGAAATTTTATCTCTGTATGTTACTATTTAGTAACCAAGCAATTTAATAAACACAAGTTTTTTTGTTTTTGTTTTTTTATGTAGGAGAGTTTTATTCTTTCTATTTAATGCAACAGTCATCTTTAGTATGTATTGTATTATAATTACCATAGCTAATAAGATCTCATAATGATTAAAAACTAACAATAACTTGCAGTAGGATTTATATGTGAATTTTAATTGGTATATATAGACAATTATAGATGATGTAAGAGATCAAATTATTTTAATACACCTTAACATAGAAACATAGAATTTGACGGCAGATTAGAACCACTTGGCCAATCTAGTCTGCCCCTTTTTTAAACATAGAGATTAGATATCCAAGAGAGGATATCAAAAAAGTCTCCCGGGTGGGGCACAGCCTTCTTTTAAAAGTAAATAACTGTTAATACAAACTTTATTAGTTAAAACATGACCCTAAAAATAGGGTGTGACAAAGACAGAAGACAAGGACAAACAGATAACACTAATGGAAAAATATTTGAGAAAGTAGTGAAATATTATTTCGTATTACAGATGTCTATGGATTATACCATGGAAAAAATCTTCCAGATATCAGTGGCTGTATAATAATATACTAGTATCAAATCCTAATAGACAGTGGGCACCTCAAATCGCAATGTATGTTTAGGATGGAATATCAAAATTACGTTATATTTTAAGAAATAGTTTTAACAAATAATGTTGCTACAATGTTTCCTGTGGGTGACAGTGTGGTCTTGGCTTCAAATATCTGAGTATCGAGATGGTAGCAGTAAAGTTAAGATATAGGGGTACCTGAGTTGTGGTTTGCTAAAGAAGTCGCTGCTACCTGTGCATGTGACGTTAGTCAGTGAATGCGCAGTTGAGCGGACTCCAAGAGCGTCACAGGTAACGAAATATAGATGAGAGAGTTTCTGCTGTTCCCAGGGGTGACCTATCTGGCTCTGTTATATGGACTACAGCGCAGAGTCAGATCCCAGGTCCCCAAGGAATGAGAGAACCCTGAGTAAGTGTAGGATATAGATTACTCCCTCACTCTATCCCTGGTGTATGCTGCTATCCTCTGTGTACAGAAATAACTGTAGTGAACAGAGGTTGAGCGATGCCACCCTGGCGGTGAGGTGTGGAAAGAAGTTAGGTTTGCACTTGGATAGGAAAAGGTACGGTTACCTATGGTTTCCTATAGTAGGTTGCCCGGGGTACTGTGCAAGAAAAAATATAGAAAGAGAGTTTTTAGGAGAAGATAGAGGTGGGACCCAGGCTTCTTCTCAAAGTGCTGTCCAACAATTGATGCAGGCACAATTTATTAGTCCCTAATCTCAGAAAATGTAAATGAATGAATAGCTGTAACGTTCATAGTAATTCTATCTTTATAATGCTGGCACAGGTACTCAGATAGTGGTTAAGACACAGTTCAATTGATGCCACTAGTATTCGAGTAATAGGAGCTAAGACAAAGGAAGTGAGTGGTTTCAAACAATTAATTAGTGCGTTTAGAAGGTGACAATCAAGTTTTGCAGTGGGTGTCTGTAATTGCAATTTACTGCAATGGATGTCTATACCTGTAAACACAGAGTAAGCGCTACAGTTCAATTTATGCCCTCAAACCATATTTGATCCTTATTTTTTTGTAAGAATATCAATATGCCTATCCCAAGCATGGTTAAATTGTACTACTGTATATGCCTCTACCACCTCTGATGGGAGGCTATTCCACTTATCTACTACTCTTTCTGTGAAGTAATTCTTCCTCAAATTTCCCCTGAATCTTCCTCCCTCTAGTTTCAGTGCATGTCCTCGTGTTCTGTTGCTCCTCTTCCTGTGAAGAATGTCTCCCACCTGTACCTTGTTAAAACCCTTCATACTGTATATTTGAAAGTTTCTATCATGCCCCCCCTTTCCCTTCTCTGCTCTAAAGTATACATATTAAGATCTTTTAGTCTTTCCTGCTACGTTTTGTGATGTAGGCCATGCACCATTTTAGTTGCCCTTCTTTGTACAGTCTCTAATGTATTCATATCCTTCTGGAGATATGGCCTTCAGAACTGAACACAATATTCTAGATGAGGTCGTACCAATGACCTATACAGTGGCATTATTACTTCTTTCTTTCTACTGCTGATACCTCTCCCTATTCAACCAAGCATCTGACTTGCCTTCTTCATTGCTTTGTTACATTGCCTACTTGTCTTTAAGTCTCCTGAAATAGTGACACCTAGATCCCTCTCTTCCTCAGTAGTTCCATTATAGTGCCATTTATACTATATTTAGTCTTTGGATTTTTGCAACCCAAGTGCATGATTTTGCATTTTTTGGCATTAAACTGTAGTTGCCATGCTCTTGACCATTCCTCTAATCTACCTAGATCATCAATCTTTTGTTTTACCCCTCCTGGTATGTCTACCCTGTTGCATACCTTTGTGCCATCTGCAAAAAGACACATTTTACCCTCAATTCCATTTGCAATATCACCAATAAAGATATTAAAAAGCACTTGTCCAAGTTCAGATCCCTGGGGTACTCCACTTGTAACCTTTCCCTCCTTTGACTGTACTCCGTTTACTATAACTCTCTGTTTTCTGTCCTGCAACCATGCTCTTATCCTTGTATATATTATAAACATAATGAAACCCAAAGCACTAAATTGCACAAAATTTAAATATATATCCAATATGTGATCAAACATCTCTAATAGTGGGGCAGATATATTAAGCCTGGTGAAGAAATAAAGTGGGTATAAATTGGAAGGTGATAACGTAACAGCCAATCATCTTTTAAGTGTAATTTTTCAAACAAAGCTGATTGGCTGGTGCAATATCACCATCTACTTTATGTCCACTTAATCTCTTCACCAGGCTTTATACATCTGCCCCAGTGTATGTATATTATACTGAAATGATTCTCACTTCTTAAACTCATTACTTGAATATACAGTATTTCCATAGGCTTCATAAAATGTCATTGCCAATAAGTGCTCTGGAATTGTGGGAAAGGACAGAATAATTTCCCATAACACTCCCCTCTCTCTCTCTCTCTCTCTCTCTCTCTCTCTCTCTCTCTCTCTCTCTCTCTCTCTCTCTCTCTCTCTCTCTTTCTCTCATTAAGTTACATGTAATTTATGCTGTTAATTTATTTTGCAGTGTGTGTGTTGCAATAAAGTATATATCATCATTTTATTTCAGCAAAAACTGGTGCTACCAAAATTAGGTGATTTAGGGAACAAAGTATGTGAAGCGGTAAGTGCGAAATACTACATGAAATTGCAAATTTTTTACTAGTAATATTAAAAATATATATTGTATAGGGGTGTAATAGCCTTTGAGTTCCCCGGAGGTGCAGGATGCCTGGCTAATGATCGCCATTGAAAAAAATAACATTCCTTACCTCTCATGAACTCAGACGCTATTACATCCTGCCAATAATGTGAATAGCAGTAGACAATCTACAGACAGAAATCTCTGACAAATAAATACTAATGTAAAATGTTTTTAAAAAAGACCAGAATAGTAGTGAAAATGTTAATTACAGGAAATTAAATCAGAAAAGTGACTCCTGCATTCCCATATGTAAGCCGAGATCTGTGCCTACACAGTGGCGTAGATAGCGTAAGGCAGCCCCCGCTGCTGCTTGGGGGAGCGGGGGCTGCGTGGGGGCCGGATGCTGGCACCGGCCATGGCCCTTCACCCCTCTCCTTACTGTTCCCCGGCCGCTGTCTCCCCCGCCGCATCTGTATTCCGCCGGGAGTCGTGACCGCATATCTACTAATCTGCGTCCCGGCGCCTGGCTCCTTGAGTCAAATGTCCATTACAAAATGGCCGCCTCCTTACAGCAGACCGTTTGTAAGGATGCTAGAGGAGGCAGCGACTGCCTCCTCTAACATCCTTACAAACGGTCTGCTGTAAGGAGGCGGCCATTTTGTAATGGACATTTGACTCAAGGAGCCAGGCGCCGGGACGCAGATTTGTAGATATGCGGTCCCGACTCCCGGCGGAATACAGACACGGCGGGGGAGGCATGGTAAGAATGGGGGGGGGCAGCGCTAAATTTATGGAGGGGGGGGGGCGCCTAAATTATCCGGCGGGGGGGCGCAAATATTGGCGCTACGCCCCGGTGCCTACATGATGTATCCTTAAGTTGTGTACACATGGTGTAATATATTGCTCAGTGTCTCCTTTTCATCAGCTACCAGAGATGGTCGCTGATGAACAGGAGACTCTGCCAGGGGAGCTGCAGAGGAAAACAGCTACAAGCTCCTGCGATCAGCGACCATTAGATGGCTGAACACGGAAGCGCGCACCCGGCGATTTATCGCTGTAGCACAAACAAATCACTGTGTACACGGCTTTAGCTGCCATCAGAGAACACATCCCCCTATGGTGTTGGCTGCACATAAATCTGATTATTTAGTGGTAATTTCATTGCTGCATCTCCATAGCCAGCTGCTGGTTATCATGTAGTTCTGGCTGCATGCACCAGGGCCCAGTTGTTGGATGCAGCCAGAGACTGTTACCCGTTACCTACTCCTCAGACTGGGATTATAGTGCAGCTAGTGGTATTCTTAGTCCCAATTATTAGTTATCATTGGCCTTAAGTTATTAATATAAAAGAAATCTAAGAAATTACATAAAAAATGGAATGTAGACTGTATGTAGCCTGAAAAGATGCAAAAACCCTTACTTACAATTGTGCACTTTTTAGTAAATTGCTTATACAGGTTGAGTATCCCGTATCCGAATATCCGGTATCCGAATTATTCCGAAAACCATACATTCCAGAAAGTGAAAATTTTTTATTTTTTTTTGCTAAAAACTCACTGGGGACATTTGTAACAATATTACTGAGGGAATGATATGTAACTGCCATTATATATGTGCAAGGCAATGATTGCTTGGCATTCAAATTCAATATCTGAGATAGTACACAAATTTTGTTTCATGTTTTGAAACCTTGTTTTTTGAACAAATAAAATATATTTGTGTGTATTTCATGTGTTTGATGTGTTTATACAGCATAAATGCAAGATTCTTCAAAATACATCATTGAAATATTAAAATATTCCGAAATACGGAATAATACTTTTCTATTTATTTCACTTAAGATGACTAAAGTCGCTCCTGAAGTTGATGAAGTTCTTACCGATGTTGGTGGTCTTTTGGGTTGTAATAATCTTCTTTAAGGTTCTCTTAATATATGGTAAGTGAGTTACCAGATATATACTGTATAATATATTTAATGATAGATATATGAACATAATCCATTACTGCTGGAGTAATCATACATCTGGGAACAGGTTATTATATAGAGCACTATTGTGGTCATAAAGATTCTGTTCTTATTCTGTATGTAGAAAGCTACTCTAAGCTGCTTTAATTAACTATATAGTTTAGGTTCATCACATTTTATGTTGTAACCAGTGAAATATTTATACTGGGCGCAATGTGCACTGTGCACCCAGGCCCCTGTGTTCCAGGGGGACCCAAACTGCACCCATTTTTTAATACTTACCCTCTGGAGTTCAAATGATGAAGGTCAAAGCTCTGACAGTATTGTCAAAAAAATGACTACAGCGCAAATATTCCGGAGGTCTGCGCATGCTCAGACGCTACTGCACTGGGTGCAGGGGGGCTCAGGGGGGTTGGCATGTATTTCTATATAGAGCCCCCCTGTGGTTGGCATGTATTTTAAAAAAAATATTGTTAGCTAAGGGTTTTGTGCATGGCAGTGGGGTAGTGCTACAGCTTCACCTATCTGCCGATGTGACAATGATTAATGGTGCTGAGCATCGGGAGCTGAGGCACACTGACTGTACAAGTGTGCAGTGTATTATTGGGAGTTGACTAAGTCCCATGAGACTGCACAAGAGGTCAGAGGCTGAGAGGCTTGTTCTGAGCTCTGATTGGTGGAGCTTATCACATGCTTATCAGGCCCATGGAGGACAGCAGCAGCCTCATCATGGGAGGCTTTTTAATCAGAGGCAGCACTGAGCCTTTGTGATCTCCTAGGTACAGAGGGACAAACACAGACTTTTCATGTGAGTGCCTTTGTTTCTAAATACAATATATACATCTATCTCTCCCTCCCTCTCTCTATTAAATATTTTATTTTTTATTTAATTGATCCGCCCCCAGACTTGTAGTTCATGGACCTATTTTTCCAGAAAAATAGTACTGTGTGTATATATATATATATATATATATATATATATATATATATATATATATATATATATATATATATATATATATATATATATGGTCTGGGGGGATGGCGGCACTCTGACGAAATAAGACTCCACACTCAGGTAGATATCACCGACGTTTCTGCACCTTGATAAAGGGGCTAGTTAGCCCAGAAACGTTGGTGATATCTACCTGAGTGTGGAGTCTTATTTCGTCAGAGTGCCGCCATCCCCCCAGACCCTGTATCTAGCAGTCTCAGTGCTGCATATTGGCGGGCACCTGGTTTTTATACCATATGTGAACCAGTTCTATCTACGGAGGTTTCCATTGGAGTGCCTGCATCTGTCGCATATATATATATATATATATATATATATATATATATATATATATATATATATTATATGACCCCCCCGCCCCCTGCAGTTACCCATTGACCAAGTTTATACTGCCTTTACGCTGTGTTTTGACAGTGTAATATTCTCCTGTGCAGTTTGCAGCCAGTAATGACAAGTGGGAGTAAAGTGACCCAGGCCCCCCAGAGGATTAATCCGTCCCTGGCTGGGTGGCATGGCACTGCGGCCAGCAGAGAGGAGGGGGCCCGAACAGAGGAGGCTGCACATGGGCCTCTTCTCTTAAATTGCTTCTGGCGCATTTATTCTATGGGCAAGATTCAATGGGGTTTATTTATACTTGATCACAAAGTTACTTTTTTCTCAAATTCACAAAATTGAGGCGATGTAACATGGACAGTCTCAGAGATTTAGAGTTAGATTTGGGTGAGTTATTTTGTTTCTGTGCAGGGTAAATAATGACTGCTTTATTTTTACACTGCAATTTAGATTTCAGTTTGAGCACACCCCACCCAAATCCAAAATAATCCCTTATGTATATAAATGTATTTATATTGTTATATGTTATTTTGCAGAGTCACAGGATTCAATCTGAAGCACATCTGCTTCCAAAGGAGAAAAACTGATTCCGAATCATTGCAAACCAATATTAATAATGTTCTGACACTCTCATTCTCATTGGATCGCCCAAGTTTTTGAGAAGTCTTGATTGTTGCTTTATTTCCTGAGTGATTTCTTTAATCAATAAATTTCTTGCAAGTTAGTGCACTGTGTATTGTCATTAGTTAAGTTACAGAGTCAAAGCAATGAGTTGGAAATATGTACAGTACATTTATTAAAAATTAAGCAAACAGAGGAAACAAATGGATCTAGGAAGGTGCAATACATAAAGGAAACATCAATATATTTGCTAATAACCTGCTTTTGCAATTGATGCTGCATAATTTTTCTAAATTTGAACAATAAATGGCTGTATCCAGTGGTGTAACAATGACCCTGCAGACCCTGTGGTGGCATGAATACCAGCACCGAGCGAGTCTGTGAAATCACTGAGATGAGGCTGTGCAGCAGCCAGTGTGGCATACCTGATGCACTCAAGAGCTGCCATTGGTAACATACCTATATGTGCACGCAGATTACTGCTATTTAGAGGAGCTGACCTGGCTTGATGTAGTGAGAGCTACAGACCAGAGCTTTTCTCTGGAAAATCACTGCCCAGCAAGTACGCTGCTCTCCTCACCCTGCACCATCCTGCATCGGCCACCTCCTCATTTGACATCAGCCACCCGCCCTGGAACACCTCATCCCTCCCATATTCCCATGGGAACGCCCATTGTTTTCACGGGGATAACCAAGGGCTCTGAAATGGCAGTAGCCCATTGTAGCCTACAGTAGGAGCAAGTTTCATCTTTGCTCCTTTGGCCATGGCTAGCCATGGCTAGCCATGGCTATTCTATTGTTCTCAGCTGCAATACGTATTGTATTGCAGTTGAGAACAATAGATTAGCCATGGCTAGCCATGGCTAGCCCTGCCCAAAGGAGCAAAGATGAAACTTGCTCCTACTGTATGCTCTACTTATTGCACTGCTGGCAGGGCAGTGTGGTCAATGTGTGGATCAGCACATTGACCACTGCTGTGGCAGTCCCCCTGCCACAGCAGATCACAGGGACAGACTCTTTTGGAGCCACAGAGGTATACATTTTGCCAAAAGGAACCCATATTGCAATGCTGTCCAGGGCGGAAGATCCCACCCAGGTCGCATTGTATATGTCATCCCATAATAAATGGGCCCCTAAGTCTTATCGGACCACTAGTCTTGTCTACATGATGGGAATGATATCCCAGGAACCCGCCAGTGCCCTGCTGTCTGGCGGGAGAGAGAATGCTTCCTTCTCCTGGTTACCTCCATGTAATTGTTCTCCTGGGCACCTCACATTATGCTACTTACTGTATTATTTATTATGGATTACATTTTGTTTATAAGGTGCCACAAGTGGTTTGCAGCGCTGTACATAGGGCACATATTTAGAACAATACAGCGTACACAGCACTAAACACAACATTAACTGAAGAATAGAAACAGAGTACAGGTAACAAATATTAGCACAATTATTTTTTTGTAATTCAATGAAATTTTATTTGGCTTTATCGATAACATTTTACATACAGAACAAACAACAACATAATAGTAGTGTGTCAATTTGTCATTATACATTCAGCCAGTGGTGTAGCTAGATGCCATGGTGCCTGGAGCAAGGGCATGATTTGCCCCCCCCCCCAAATTGTAGTTGGCCGGGCTCTTGCGCTGCGATAATGGGGTGCGGCCTAACATTATACCACACTGTAATGCCCTTCACATACTGTATAACAAACCATAATGCCCGTTACACATTTGACACATAAGTGCCACTTACCTACATGCTCATTGCTAGGAGCTTCATGCTCGATGCCAAGGGGGACTGACTGTGTGTGACTCTTCAGTGAACAGCGTTTCAAGGAATCAGGACACCGAAGGCGGAGGAGCTGGGCGTGCGGCGGAGCGGATGAGCTAGGCATACGGGGGAGTGGGAGAGCTGGGGGGGCCTACATACATGACCGGCTGGCCTGCTGTATGTTCTGCTCCATCTGCGCTATACTGCTGCATGTTTATGAGTGTGGCTGTAGAGTATCCGTGCACTACAAGTAAACCTGTGGCCCTCCAGATGTTGTGGAACTACATTTCCCAGCATGCCCTGACAGTTTTGGCATGCTCTTATAGGCAATGCATGTTGGAACATGTAGTTTAACAACATCTGGAGGGCCATAGGTTGAAGACCCATGATGTAAACCAAAGCTGCTTGTTACTGTGATCTGGCATGTGTGCTCTAACTTTCCGCTGGTTTGTCTACTATTTATCACATGTGTACACCACAAAATAGTGCACAAATATAACACCACCCTCGGGGACTGCTGAAAGTAACAAACCCATCTTAAAATCCCCTGCAGTACATATATTTAAAAACAAATATCACATATCCCCTACATTATACTCTGCTGCTGCAGCTGCCGCACATGTCCCTCTTGCCTGCTTCTGTAGTGCTGCGACGATCAGTGCATCATCCTCCTGTCATAAGCGGGGCAGGGCTAACGGTGACTGGCGGCTTGACACCAGTAACCGGCTTGACTGTGTGTGACTCATAAAGCTGCAGTTCAAGAAGTCAGGACCCCGGACCAGGCAGGGGAGCTACTGTAAGTATGCAGACGTGTGGGGGAGCGGGCAAGCTGGGCAGGTGGCAGAGTTTGTGGAGCATAGTTCGGCGCCTTGTGATCTTTCGGTGCCTGGAGCTTGTGCTCCACCAGCTCCGCCCTCACTACGCCCCTGCATTCAGCATTGAATATGAAATAATATCTTGGTGTATTACAGTAAAACATGTAATAACAATGTCCCAGTGTCTATGATGCATTAGGTACAATATTACTAATAGCAGGTTAATGGTGGTCCCGGGCAATTCTGAGAGCAGCCTTCAAAATATACTTCACAGAAAAATATCTACAGTGTCACTGTTTTGGGTGAGCAAGCAAAACAATTTCTAAGAAAGCATCTGTGTATGCAATGGGTAGGTCAGTCAAAGCAGCCCTCTATGCTAGTTTAATAATATAGGACCCTTGTTTCCAGTGTCCCTTTATTTTAAGTGGCAGGACTTGTTCAGCTCCCCATATGCTTATAGTATGAGGATTGCAACCATCTGTCCTAGACCCTGAGGAATTTGGTCTCTTCATTCCTGGACATAAGCACATTTTTCACGCCCAACCATTTAATTGACCAGCGCAGTCCGAGCCCCAACAGTAAGGACAATGGGTGCCAACTAGAGCCTGGCAATGCACACCTTGGCCAGGGAGCAAAGATTATTAATAAATATCGCTTTATGGAACAATCAAGTGCCTCCTCATCAAAGGCTGCCAAAGTGCAGACCAATTGAGAGCAGGCATCTGCAGGAATCCCAGTTAGGGAAATATTCCCAATAATGTCATTCCAGAATGCCGCAATAACAGGGCAAGACCAGGGCATATGCCAGAATGTGCCATCTAAAGAGTCACACTTTGGGCATTTCTCAGTTTGTCTGGCCGCTATTCTAACCAGGCACTCAGGTGTGATATATATACCCTGTGTAGCACAAACAGCTTTATTTGTTTGTGGTTGATACGCGAGGACTTTTCAAGGCCATTGACCATACAACTTTTGGGTGGGCTCCGAACACCCATGCGACTTAGTGGGATTCTTGATGTCAAAGGCATGAACCAAACCCGGAGCATGGACATCTTTAGCAGCAACCCATGATTGTTCCTTGTGTGTGTGTAGATAGGGTTAGACTATGGGGGTGTGTCTGGACAGGGTTAGGCTACGTGTGTGAATATATGGATAGGCTATGGGTGTGTGTCTGTTTGGCAACTGTGTTATAACCCTGCCCACACACACAGAGTCAATGATGCCTATCCCTAGATATACATAACACGCTGACCCTACCAGGTCATGGATCAGCTGCGGGTGTGTGGGTATGCATGTATGGATAGGCTACATATATATATGTGTGTGTGTGTGTGTGCGCACATATGTATGGATAGGCTATGGGTGTGTGTGTGTGTGTCTGTGTACAGGGTTAGGATACAGGTGCAGGAGTCAATGATGCCTACCTATACATGACACGCTGACCCTACCAGGTCATGGAACTCCACCAGGCTGAGTGTTCCTCCCGGGGATGGCGATCAATCTGTTCCTTATGTCTGACTTGATGGTTTCCCCTCCAGCAGCGAGTTCCAGGCAGCCGCTCCCCTTTTCCCCGGTGTCTGCAGATGCTGAGCAGGAGCAAGGCCTCCTCCTTCTGGCATGGCAGTGGTGCGGTCTCCAGGCTGGATCGCCGGAGTTAAAGGGAGTGTCGATGGGGGACTGCTGTGCATGTGCCTCCTCCCATGGTCCTCCCTGCAAAGGACCGTGGGAGGAGCTACATACGTGTGTATGGTTAGGGTTATAGGCTGCAGAGTGTGTGTGTGGTTAGGGTTATAGGCTGCTGTGTGTGTATGGTTAGGGTTATAGGCTGTGGGGGGTGTATATGGTTAGGGTTATAGACTGCAGGGTGTGTGTGTGTGGTTAGGGTTATAGGCTGCGGGGTGTACGTGTATGGTTAGGGTTATAGCCTGCGGGATGTGTGTGTTTGGTTAGGGTTGTAGGTTGCGGGGTGTGTGTGGTTAGGTATATAGGCTGCGGGGTGTGTGTGTGGTTAGTGTTATAGGCTGCATGGTGTGTGTGTGTGTGTGTGTATGGTTAGTGTTATAGGCTGCGGGGTGTGTATGGTTAGGGTTATAGGCTGCGGGGTGTGTATGTGTGGTTAGTGTTATAGGCTGCAGGGTGTGTGTGTATGGTTACGGTTTCAGGCTGCGGGGGGTGTATATGGTTAGGGTTATAGGCTGAGGGGGGTGTATATGGTTAGGGTTATAGGCTGAGGGGGGTGTATATGGTTAGGGTTATAGGCTGAGGGGGGTTTGATGGTTAGGGTTATAGGCTGCGGAGTGTGTGTGTGTGTGTATGGTTAGGGTTATAGACTGCGGGGGGTGTATATGGTTAGGGTTATAGGCTGAGGGTGTGTATATGGTTAGGGTTATAGGCTGAGGGGGGTGTATATGGTTAGGGTTATAGGCTGAGGGGGGTTTGATGGTTAGGATTATAGGCTGCGGAGTGTGTGTGTGTGTGTATGGTTAGGGTTATAGGCTGAGGGGGGTGTATATGGTTAGGGTTATAGACTGCGGGGGGTGTATATGGTTAGGGTTATAGGCTGAGGGGGGTGTATATGGTTAGGGTTATAGGCTGAGGGGTGTGATGGATAGGGTTATAGGCTGCAGTGGGTGTGCATCGTTAGGGTTATAGGCTGCTGGGTGTGCATGGTTAGTGTTATAGGCTGTGGGGTGTGTGTATGGTTAGGGTTATGGGCTGCAGGGTGTGTGTGTATGGTTATGGTTATATGCTGTGGGGTGTGTGTGTATGGTTATGGTTATATGCTGTGAGGTGTGTGTATGGTTAGGGTTATAGGCTGCAGGGTTTTTATGGTTAGGTTTATATGCTGTGGGGTGTGTGTGTACTGTTAGGGTTATAGACTGTGGGGGGTGTATATGGTTAGGGTTATAGGCTGAGGGGGGTGTATATGGTTAGGGTTATAGGCTGAGGGGTGTGATGGTTAGGGTTATAGGCTGCGGAGTGTGTGTGTGTATGGTTAGGGTTATAGGCTGAGGGGGGTGTATATGGTTAGGGTTATAGACTGCGGGGGTGTATATGGTTAGGGTTATAGGCTGAGGGGGGTGTATATGATTAGGGTTATAGGCTGAGGGGTGTGATGGTTAGGGTTATAGGCTGCGGAGTGTGTGTGTGTGTATGGTTAGGCTTATAGGCTGAGGGGGGTGTATATGGTTAGGGTTATAGACTGCGGGGGGTGTATATGGTTAGGGTTATAGGCTGAGGGGGGTGTATATGGTTAGGGTTATAGGCTGAGGGGTGTGATGGTTAGGGTTATATTCTGCGGTGGGTGTGCATCGTTAGGGTTATAGGCTGCTGGGTGTGCATGGTTAGTGTTATAGGCTGTGGGGTGTGTGTATGGTTAGGGTTATGGGCTGCAGGGTGTGTGTGTGTGGTTAGGGTTATAGGCTGCGGGGTGTACGTGTATGGTTAGGGTTATAGCCTGCGGGATGTGTGTGTTTGTATTAAAATACATCGCCGCCCTTCGAGGCCCCCCCGCCGCGATGCCGCCGCATATGTACTAACATATGCGGCTGGCATCATGGTGCGGTGACGGAGGCCCCCCGCGATACCTGGAATGTGGTGTGTGGGGGTCTCCGTCACCTCCCAGCCGGCTCCTGCATCCCTCACGCCGGGGACAGCTAAGCAAGCTGTCCCGGGCGCCTCCTCCTCCCCCCTGCAGCCGGAAGGACGTCCGGCTGCGTCACTAGGGGGAGGAGGGGTTTACCTTCCAGGGTCCAGGGGGACCCTTCAGGAAGGTAAATCAGAGGGGGGGTCGGCAAGGCGGCGGGTTTGCGTCGGTGTCGGCGAAAAGAAGCCCATAGGTGGCGATACCCTTCAGTGCGGTATCATTTTTGATACATTGGAAATTGCGGTAAAACCGGGGTTTTACCGCATTTTCCATTTGATACATCTCGCCCATAGGTTGCAGGGTGTGTGTGTATGGTTATTGTTATATGCTGTGGGGTGTGTGTGTGTATGGTTATGGTTATATGCTGTAGGGTGTGTGTATGTATAGGGTTATAGGCTGCGGGGTGTTTATGGTTAGGGTTATATGCTGTAGGGTGTGTGTATGGTTAGGGTTATAGACTGTGGGGGGTGTATATGGTTAGGGTTATAGGCTGAGGGGGGTGTATATGGTTAGGATTATAGGCTTAGGGGTGTGATGGTTAGGGTTATAGGCTGCGGTGGGTGTGCATCATTAGGGTTATAGGCTGCTGGGTGTGCATGGTTAGTGTTATAGGCTGTGGGGTGTGTGTATGGTTAGGGTTATGGGCTGCAGTGTGTGTGTGTATGGTTATGGTTATATGCTGTGGGGTGTGTGTGTGCAGGGCCAGTGCTAGGGTGTTTGGCGCCCTCCTGCGAAATATAAATGTGCGCCCTCACATACCTTTCGTGCCTCAAAGCAAAAAAGGGCTTGATCTTGCAAGAAGCATGACCACACTAGTGCCAACGTTTCATATTACACCTCAAAGTAGCACAATCTTATTCACAATACCTCATAGTAGTCTACATTATTCACATTACCACACACAGTAGTACCCCTTTCTCTTGTTAAGCTACACAGTGTTACCCGTTATACATAATGCCGACAGCACAGTAGTAGTGTGGAGAGAAAGAGTGAGCAATGAGGTGGGGATCTGGGCACATGTGAACATAGCAGCATGGGAAGTCAGAACCACATTCCACGACTGAAGCTCCATGCCTCCAAGTATGGACTAAGCCAGAGGTTCCCAATCTTTTTCGGATCGCGGCACCCTACAGTATCCAAATTTTTCCGCGGCACCCCTAGGCCCCTCAAAAAATATATAAAATGAAGTAGCTTGTGTTTATATGTGTTTCTTAGGTTCAGTTATGTGGTAAAGGGCAGGATTTGGTTCTGATTATACACATATTTTATGATTGGCAGCCACCAGCACTGGTTTTGTCCATAAATAATTGACCATAAATAATTTGAATTGGTCCTGGTCCACCAACCCGTGGCACCCCTGCAAGTCTCCCGAGGCACCCCAGGGAGCCACGGCACACAGTTTGGGAACCACTGGACTAAGCAATAGGTGCTGAGTGGGAACTGACAGTCAGCAAATACATGCAGGCAGGAGCAGGGGAGCAGGCCAAGTTCAGCACTCTTTAGTGCAGGAGCTGACTGGCAAATTTTATCTTGGGGCCAAAGCAAAATCACTGTCCCATAAGCAGCCCACAGATACATCCAGAGGCACACATGGATGAGAGAAGAGACACACATGACCTAAGGGAGTGGCAAACATGGGTTGTAGCAGAAGCAAACAAGGATAAGATCAATCAAAACAGGTGCAAAAATTGTGTATGAATTGTGAAAACAAAATAGGGGGAGAGAGAGTGATGAAGTGACAGCTACAGGCACACGGGATGGGGTGGATGGAGCAGACATGTACAGTTGGTTAGACAGCCAGCATGTAGGGGAAGAAAGTCAAATGTGGCATGTTGAGGAATGGATCATGGCAGTTGGGACCATGTGTGGCCTGGCTGGGATTGGAGCAGATGTAGACACAGCTGGTCTACATCTTTAGTTGCTAGTTATGCCTCCTCCAGTACTGTGCGGTCCTTGTCATTTATGCAAACTGCATATATATATATATATATATATATATATATATATATATATGTTTGTAGATGTAGGAAGCGTCACTCCAGGGCTTGTGAAACAATGTGATTTATTTGGTCAACGCCGTTTTGGGCATCAGCCCGCTATCAGGCTAAATGGCATTGACCAAATAAATCACATAGTTTCACAAGCCCTTGAGTGACGCTTCCTACATCTACATGCACTGGAGCTGGCACACAGGCAAGCAGCGTGACCCCGATCATAACAACAGGGAGTGCCGGTCTACCAACCGATATGTATAGAGAGAGATATATATATATATATATACAGGATTTATTTAGTGTCCATCCTAAGAGTGACTACTCAAGAGGGGGCATGGCCTTAAGATGATAGTATCGGTAAGGCAGACTGGGGAAGGGATGTTGACACACATACATACACATACAGACACTGATAGTCCCTGACACGCAGACACACAGACAGATAATGATACACTGACACAAAGATACTCAAATGATGACACACTTAGATGCTGACACTTTGGCAGATGCTAAAACCTAGACACATAGATGTGGACACATGGGGGTTTATTCTGGTTGGTGCGGCTGGTCCGTAAGCATACGTGCCGGGGTTTTTTTGATCTGCGCATGCGTACCATCTGCAATGCGCAGGCGCGACCACTCCACAACGCTCACGGACGGGTCTTTCCGTATGCGAGAGTACGGTCATTGTGGGCGGCATAGGGGCGTATTGAGGGGAGCGGCCGAAATAATGAAGGAAAATGGGCGTAAACATGGGCGTACACGGGGGTGTGCACCAAAAATGTACGGTGCTACTACCGCTCGATCGGCGAAAACACCGTTCATTTTCGGACACAAAACAGGCGGCCGCCACCTCAGACCACCCCTACAGAAACCGCATGACAGCGGACGCCTGGGTCTGCTAATTAACGCTGATTACTACTCAAACACATACACCTGAATGTAATAAGCAATGCTGCAGTCTATTAAGTCCAAACCATTATTTCACTACCTGCAAGCCACGGGTGCCGGACGGGTTCCCGACAGTCGGGATCCCGACAATCATTTACCCGACGTCGGGATCCCGACTGTCAAAACGCTGACAGCCGGGTGCCCGACGGCCATCCGCTATTTTCCCTCGTGGGGGTCCACGACCCCCATAGAGGGAGAATAGAATAGGTGGCTCGCGTAGCGAGCCACCGTGCCCGCAGCGTGGCTAGCGCAGCGAGTCCGCAAGAGGCTTTTTTGCACTCGCCATGCTGTCTGACTCTGGCCATTCGGGATCCTGACGTCGGGATAATGACTGTCGGGATCCCGACTGTCGGAGTCCCATACCACACCCCAAGCCACACACAGCACTCAAACACATTGGAAGCTTATCTTTCTATACTTCTCTACATTTAAAGGTTTGTTTAATTTAAGGTAAGAATCTTTTTAAAACCTGTTTATATATGCTAAGGTAGGTATTTGTTAAACATTTATACACATTCACTACGTGTTTTCATATACTTTACACAGTAGCACACTCAATCTACACAAGTCGACATGTGTCAACGTGTTCACTCTAATACAAACATATGTTTTGTATTTATGATACAAATACATAAACCACATCTAACAGCTACAAAGGATGTTTCAGCAATGTTTTAAGCCCATGGCCACAATTGAGTTAATAGAAAACAATTATTAAATAACAATTAGAATAATTAATTAATTGTCTTAATTATAGTTGAAAGGCAAGATTTGCAGGTCCATATATGTGAAGGGTATGCCAGCGTGCACTGACGTACGCTCACTCTCACGAGCGGTGACATACGCTGAGTTTCCCATTGAAAACAATAGAGACCTGTCTGTGCAAGGTGGCGTACGCTCAGATAGCCGCAAGAAGTCAATGGGAAGACGGAGGAGAGACGTCCGTAAACGGTGGCGTACGCTCTGTTGTACGCCAGTTGTCAGAGTCTAAGCGGTGATCTGTCCGTGTACGTTGGCGTACGCTCAAGTGTATGCCACTCCCCTCTGTCGGTGTTTGTGTCCGTCCGTATGCGGCTGTTTTGTGGGTGGACTTTAGCTCAACGGCCACGTACGGAGAGCGTACGCTGATATGGAACGTACGCACGTTTGGCCGCACCAACCAGAATAACCCCCATGGACAGGAGCTGACACACGAGTACCGACAAATATATGCTGACCTGTGGACAGACTGACATATAGACACGCTGCCACATTCTGAGATTGACACACAGACAGCCACTGACATAATAACACACATACACTGTCACCCAGAATCTGGGACAATGACAAATGGAAAGACTGACAGATGTTGACACACAGACACTGACTCACAAATGTTGACACATGGACAGACTCTGACACATGGACACTGACACACTGATAGATGGTGGACACTGACACACTGAAAGATGCTGACACAAGGACACAGATGCTGACACATGGGCAAATAGACAGAGGCTGACAAGCTGACACTTAAATGCTGACATGGGGGAAGAGGGAAAGAGGACTCTTTTTGTGGGGCACTCTTGTATCTGGTTATATAGTAAAATTTAACTTTTAATGTTTATTAGTTAAGAATAGACGTACATAGTCAAAACAAACAAACGTACAGACAGACACATAACATGAAATTTGCAGTGAGCTTGTTAATTATATGCTGTGCAAAGTTAGGTTCAAAGTTAGAACCAGAGATTAATATTGATGTGCCTAGCAAAGCTAATGGCTTGTATCAGCTAGGACTCGTGTGAAGGGAAATATGAACAGTATAGGGGATAATTCCCTGTTCAGACTGCAGCTGTGCAGTTTCCAAAACAAATACAGTTTTTTTTTAAATAAATACAGTTTCAATGTGATAAATAGTACAATTTCCAGTAACTAGATCATGCAGTTTACAGTCAATTGAGTAATACAGTTTCCAATCTATTATTATCGTTTTGTGAACCTTCGGTTGTTCTATCTCCAATTATATGTGCAACTTTACCTATTCAATGCTTTCTTACCAACCCAAGATGGTTGGATACGCGTTCAGCAGAGTGGGAAAAAAAAAGGATACAAATTACACTTGGTGTTATGCTTGAGAGAGACAGACAGCTCGTGGGAGTAATTCCCCCCAGATGAGCTGTATATCGATACAGTTGCTGGTATCCAGTACCACAGTTTGTAAATGATAGTGTAACCAGTAGGTTAGTATATCATTGGTTCAAATCAAATATAGGTTGAGATGACAAATAAACATCGCATGCATGAGTTGTGGTAGTTGGTAGAATGTTGCAAAGGGTAAATTGTTTGCAAAAGATAGATTGTTGCAAAGGATTGTAATCAATCTCAGTGTGTAGTAACTCTGATTGAGATGTGACCTTCTAGCGAGTCAGATTTGGACCTACTGCTGTCGCTGAGTCTTACAAACGTGTATTGGGCTCAGGATGAGAGAGTCTTCTTCTGTGCTATAGGGTCAGAGGGATAGAGTAGTGACACTTCTGCTGTTGGAGAAATTGGGAGTAGATTGCCTTGTTGTTATATTAACATTGCAATGCAATAGATCCACAGTTTAGCCAATGAGAGAGTGTCAGAGATATTGGAACTATAAAGTCATATATGACAGCCAATAGTATGGAAAGTAGCCCACATGGAGCAAATGCCCCCTTCTGCTTTTAAAAAAGTCATGCTCCCGCAGAGGACTTTAGTAATGAGAAAGGAAAGCACCCGCTCACACTGTGGTATGGAAATGAGTATAAAGGCACCGCTCCTTCCAATGCTGTTAGATATTCACTATTGTCATGTTGTTCATAGAACAGAGCATGAACAGTGTGTGTAAATCAGCGTGGAAATCGCGGTGGAATACCTGTTAGTTGGAAATCACCCGGTGTGGAGGAGGAGATGGGGTACTGCTCTTGGAGAGTGTCTCCTGGGGTGGCAGGTCCCTTGCCGCTGACAGCGTGCTCTGGGTGATAGGTCCCGAACTCCTCTGTGTGGCTCCTATGAGTCACCGTGGATGCGGCTAAGATTGCCCGGCAGTCTGAAAGTCACTGCCCCGTCGGCGCCGATGGGCAGTGAGTTGGATGACGCGCGTTTCACCTTCAATGGCTTGATCACATCAAGTGATGTGAGGGAGCTGAAGTCTCCTAAAGTAACCCTGTGAGGGAACTCCCCTATGAGGTATGCAGCCGTAATAGGCTGTGCGTTCATGCTGACGTCTGCTTGGATTAAACAGAGTTTCCCTGTTGCTATAGAGGAAAGCGTCCTCAGTAACCGGCATGAGCCTGAAAGGTAATTCAGCGGGGTATGCGTACCCTCTGTTGGGTTGAAGTATATGTCGGCAGGTAGCGGGTTCTGATTTTAATAGTATCCCGTATATAAATTGACAGTATTGGGTATCAAGAATATTGCGTGAAAAAGGTTTAAAAAATATAAATTTGGCAAATAGAGGCATAAAACAAAACAGCGTACTGGAAGTAAATAAGTATTGGGGTTTTGTTACTTATGCGTCGACTCCGCATGGATATGTCTCAGTTATAACAGTGGGGTACCTGATTACCCATGAAAGGTAAATCTCTTATGGGGTGGGGGAAAGAGGAATGGACATGATAGTGACCGCTGTGGTTGCGTAAGGGCAGCATGTGACATAGCCTCTATATCTAATTATCGGTTGTTCGGTACCTCTTTCCATAAGTGTCAGCTTCTCGTATGGGGTATATGAGCAGGTATGCTGTCCGTTATTGAACGGAAATTTTTGGGAAGGGAAAGGATAAGGATAGCCTGCTTGTATTGTCATATGGCTAATTGGGGATAGAGGATAAAGTGGGTGCGCTAACGTCTGCTTAAATTAGACGGAGTTACCCTGTTAACCTGGAGGAAAACGTACTGGTTAGCCGGCTTGTATATTGAGGTAGTTCAGCGGGATACGTGAACCATCTGCAGGTTTGAGGTATATATATGAGCGAATGATGGGTTATATTTTAATAGTATCACCGTATGTATTTTGAAAATATTGGGTATAGACAAATGAATATGAGAAAACATGAATTAGTGAGTAAATGGATTACAGGGTTAGGTTATATTGCTTATGCGTATACTCCGCATAGACTTGCCTCTGTTTAAGTAGTAAGGTACCTGTTGGCCCTTGTAAGGCAAGTTATTTAAGAGATCCGGGTGAATGGAAAAGGGAGGTGTGCGATAAGATTGTGCAATACTTATCGGAGGTGGGGATTTGGGTAGTTGAATGTGTCAAATAAATCCTGGAGTGGGGGAAAGGCGATCTCCGGGGTCATGGTGAAGGAGTATCCACATGTTATAGGTGATCGTAATCAAGGTATGGAGTGACAAGTGGGGGCTAGCTGGTGAAGAAGATAGTGCCGATGTCGTCTATGATCGACAAAGTAATAGTGTAATAAAGGCGACAGTAGATAAAAATGGAGAAGTGGGTGTCTAATATAGAGCATTTAAAATATCAAAGATGGGACATTGGGTGTCGGGATTTATATGTTGAGTTCAGAGGACCTGGTCAGGGATGAGGATGGTGCCCGTGTAGTAAATGTATGTGGTATTGTGATTAAGGGAATAGAGCATCAATTATGAAAGATATACTGTTATTGGTGGGATCGAAATGGGTTAAGTGAATATGGGTGATTGGGGTTGGTGCCGAAGAAAATTACATAGTGTCCATAATGGACGTGTGAGTAGTAATGTGATCAAACTTATAATGTTGATAGGGATAGTGATAGAAATTTGTTGGCAGAATTGGTCTTTAGGGATGCAATAAGATTGTGTGGGATCATGAGTAGGTGATAAAGAGAGAGGGTGTTGGTCACTTGTAAGTGTTGTAGGTTTAGAGGGATATTCTGGACTATGGAGTGGTCTTTTAGTAAGTGTAGGTTAGAGTGCTTGTTGGAAATTAGAGAGATTGTAAAGTTGAGGAGTCCTAGAGATTTTCTTGGGGGGCAGATGTTTTCAAATGAAAACGCTGTAGTTGATGTGTTCGTTAAGTCCCCCTGGTGCTAGTGCTCCTAATTTGAATGTCCAAAAACTTTCTCGTTTGAGGAGTTCCTGTGTGAGGTCTCCACCCCTGATCCCAAGGTGTATCTTCTCAAGGCCGAAAGCCTTGAAGCCGCTGGTATTGCCATTATGTTTGAAATGAAAGTGTTTAGCCACCGTTGTTAATTGTTTCATCCTCTTGCGGTCTTGTTCTGCATTTCTTATTGTCCTCAGGTGTTCCAGGATGCGTTGTTTTAGCATCCTTGAGGTCATCCCTACATATCTTGGACTGCAGTCACAGGAAATGCAGTAGATCACTCCTTGGCTCCTGCAGTTGATATGGTCCTTGATTTTCACTTTGTTGCCATATCTGTCTTCTACTTCCGTGGTTTTTGGCATGTATTCGCATGCTTTGCATGTCCCACATGAGAAGGATCCCGTGATGGTTGGGATTTTGGGTGTGGTCCGGGTGAAGTGACTGTTGACTAGATGGTCTCTGAGGTTGGGTGATCTTCTCCAACTCATGGAAACTGTGTCATCTAGGAGTTTGGATAGGTCAGGATCAGATTTTAAGATGTGCCAATGTGTTTGGATGATTTTCTTGATGTCTCTCCAGTTCTCATTGAAGTTACCAACGGACCTAAGCTGAGTGTCCTCTATCGTTTTGGTTGTTTTAGGTGGTTGAAAGATGAGGGTTTCTCTTTTTATTGTTTTCATGAACCTCTGTGCTTTTTTAGTGGAGTTATGACTGTAGCCTCTCTCTCTAAGCCTTGTGGTGAGTTCCTGGCTCTTTAGTTTGAAGGTTTTGTCATCTGAGCAATTACGTCTCAGACGTAGAAATTCGCCTTTGGGTATGTTTTCGATTGTTGGGGGGAAGTGAGAGCTGGTCTGGTGAAGTAGGCTGTTAGTGGAGGTACTCTTTCTGTAGAGCTCTGTTTCTATGTTGTTGTCTCTTCCTCTATAGATTCTGAGTTCCAGGAAGGAAACGGAGTCTTTGCTGATTTCATGGGTGAGTTTCAAGTTTAGGTTGTTGTTATTGATGCTGTGTATGAAGTCCAAGAGTAATTCTTTACTGCCATCCCAAATCAGTAGGATGTCATCTATATAGCGGTGCCATGAGATGACATGTTTGGTCCATATTTCGTTTTTCTCGTGGAAGATGTGTTCCCTTTCCCACCAGCCTAGGAATAAGTTGGCATAGGTGGGGGCACATGCCGCCCCCATCGCTGTGCCCCTCACCTGTAAGTAGAATTTGTCGTCGAATGTGAAGAAATCGTATTTGAGTGTATAATTGAGAAGCTTGATGATGAAGTTGTGGAAGTCGCTTTGTGTTTCCATGCTGAGGAAATATCGTACTGCTGCCAGGCCCTGTTCATGATCGATGCTCGTATAAAGGGCCTCCACGTCCAGAGTTACCAGTAGTTGATCTTCTTCTAGTCTGGTGTCATGCAGTTTTCTGAGAACATTGGAAGTGTCTTTGGTGTACGATGGAAGTTGTAGGACAAATTGTCTCAAATGGAGGTCCACGAAGGTGCTGGCTTTCTCAGCTATACCCCCTATGCCCGAGACAATTGGTCTCCCTGGTGGTGTAGTGGGGTTCTTATGGATTTTGGGCAATAGGTAGAATGTTGCCATCTTCGGGTGTTCCGTCCATAAGTATCGGTGTTCCATTTTGGTTATTGTACCTTCTTGCATTGCTCCATCAATAAGTCTTTTGTAGACTGTTTTGAAGTTCTCCATTGGATTGAGTAAGATGGATTTGTAGCAATCTTGATTGGAGAGTTGTTTCTGAGCTTCTCGCATGTATTTTTCTCTCGGCCATAGCACGATATTGCCACCCTTATCTGATGGTTTGATTTCAACTTCGGACCAGCTTTTGATGTTCTTGAGTGCAATTCTCTCCTCTCTTGTGAGGTTGTCATGTCTCCTATGTGTCTTTTTGATATTCAGCAGTTTGTCCAAGTCTCTAGAGACCAGATTTGAAAAAACTTGGATTTCTGGACAGATATGTTCCGGGGGGAAGAAGGTGGATTTAGGTCTGCATTTGGGTCTTGTAATGTTTTGTGAGGGAGTGTCTCCTAAATCTTCGGCCAGGTCTTCTAAGGCTTGCAATGCCTCTTGTTCTTGTGAGGAAATAAGGGGGTTGGAGTGGTCTGGATTGGTGTTTGTCTCAGATTTAGTAAAGTGTTTTTTAAGTAACAGTTTTCTGGCAAACAATTTGAGGTCCTTCTCCCATTGGAATCTATCAAAGTCTTTGGAGGGAGAAAATGAAAGACCTCTTTCCAGGATTTTCTTCTCTGTTTCGCTCAAGGTTCTGTCTGATAGGTTGATAATTTTGAGTTGATCTGTTATCTCCCTCGTCTGGTATGCATCTGGTGATTGCTCTGTGATGGTGACTCCCATCTTCTTCTTTGTCTTTCCCTTCTTGTTAGCCCTCCTGGTCCGTCTCTTTGATTGTACCGGGCTCCTGTGTTGCCCCTTGTATAGTCCAAAAAATGCACACCAGAGGGTTGTTGTCTTCTAGACAGGAGATAGTTGTAGGTGTCACTCTGTTCTTCACCTGATGATTCAAATTCAGATGATGTGTACTCTTCACGGGGTTCTTGATTTCTTCCTGGTCTTTGCGTGGTTCTCCAGCGGAAGATGTTACCCGTTGCGAAGTCCCTTTTGTCTCTGGAAAATTTGTTGTGCTTTCTCTCTATAATCACTTTTTCATATTCCTCCAGGTCCTTCTTACTTTTTTCAAAGTTCTTTTGGAAGTCACTTTCTGTTTCCCATTTGGCCAGTTGTTTGCCAAGGGTGTCAATCTCCTTGCTACAGTCCTCCAAGTTTAAGTGATTGTGTTGTAGGAGGATGCCGATTAATTCCTGAGAGCACTTGAGTAGGCAGGTTTCCCAGTCCTGTTTGAGTTTTTCAGTTGCAAGAGGTTATGCCGGGAAAACGTTTGGTCTCAGGCCCCGTGGGCTAATCTTTTGTTTTTGGTAATTTTCCAACGTGGTCAGATCCCAATTTAGCCTGGTTTGTTTTTGCAATAGCTGTTTTAATTTTCGTAGGTCATCTTCCCATTTGATATTAGGGATTGTGGGGTTACTTTCCTCTGAGAAGATATCACTTGTATCTTCCTTCCGTTTGCTTCTTGTGGATAACTCCTCTCTGAGGTTAAAGCTTGTCATAGTCTGTCCTTCTGGATGGTTTGTTTGATTGTGTAGTCCAGTGGGTAGTGTGTGTATAATTCACTGGTATTTTTAATTAGGGTTTTTCTGTTAGAACCTGTGCTGGGTTCCTTGAGACTGAAAATGCTCAGTATGCAAATGGTTAGAGAAGGAGGGGTTTTGGGAACCGCACAAGGTTGAGCCCACCTATTGTGAAATGAGTCAAGGGAGACCCGTTTCACCTTTAGGTGGGATTCGGCCTGAGTGACCTGGTACCAACTTTTTCTAGACGTAATGTCCCTGTCCGGGTTAAAGGTCTTTGTGTGTTGGTGGTGCTCCCCTGAGTCCGGTTAAATGCAAAAATGGGGGAAGAGGGAAAGAGGACTCTTTTTGTGGGGCACTCTTGTATCTGGTTATATAGTAAAATTTAACTTTTAATGTTTATTAGTTAAGAATAGAGGTACATCGTCAAAACAAACAAACGTACAGACAGACACATAACATGAAATTTGCAGTGAGCTTGTTAATTATATGCTGTGCAAAGTTAGGTTCTAAGTTAGAACCAAAGATTAATATTGATGTGCCTAGCAAAGCTAATGGCTTGTATCAGCTAGGACTCGTGTGAAGGGAAATATAAACAGTATAGGGGATAATTCCCTGTTCAGACTGCAGCTGTGCAGTTTCCAAAACAAATACAGTTTTTTTTTAAATAAATACAGTTTCAATGTGATAAATAGTACAATTTCCAGTAACTAGATAATGCAGTTTACAGTCAATTGAGTAATACAGTTTCCAATCTATTATAATCGTTTTGTGAACCTTCGGTTGTTCTATCTCCAATTATATGTGCAACTTGACCTATTCAATGCTTTCTTACCAACCCAAGATGGTTGGATACGCGTTCAGCAGAGTGGAAAAAAAAAGGATACAAATTACACTTGGTGTTATGCTTGAGAGAGACAGACAGCTCGTGGGAGTAATTCCACCCAGATGAGCTGTATATCGATACAGTTGCTGGTATCCAGTACCACAGTTTGTAAATGATAGTGTAACCAGTAGGTTAGTATATCATTGGTTCAAATCAAATATAGGTTGAGATGACAAATAAACATCGCATGCATGAGTTGTGGTAGTTGGCAGAATGTTGCAAAGGGTAAATTGTTTGCAAAAGATAGATTGTTGCAAAGGATTGTAATCAATCTCGGTGTGTAGTAACTCTGATTGAGATGTGACCTTCTAGCGAGTCAGATTTGGACCTACTGCTGTCGCTGAGTCTTGCAAACGTGTATTGGGCTCAGGATGAGAGAGTCTTCTTCTGTGCTATAGGGTCAGAGGGATAGAGTAGTGACACTTCTGCTGTTGGAGAAAATGGGGGTAGATTGCCTTGTTGTTATATTAACATTGCAATGCAATAGATCCACAGTTTAGCCAATGAGAGAGTGTCAGAGATATTGGAACTATAAAGTCATATATGACAGCCAATAGTATGGAAAGTAGCCCACATGGAGCAAATGCCCCCTTCTGCTTTAAAAAAAGTTGTGCTCCCGCAGAGGACTTTAGTAATGAGAGAGGAAAGCACCTGCTCACATTGTGGTATGGAAATGAGTATAAAGGCACCGCTCCTTCCAATGCTGTTAGATATTCACTATTGTCATGTTGTTCATAGAACAGAGCATGAACAGTGTGTGTAAATCAGCGTGGAAATCGCAGTGGAATACCTGTTAGTTGGAAATCGCCCGGTGTGGAGGAGGAGATGGGGTACTGCTCCTGAAGAGTGTCTCCTGGGGTGGCAGGTCCCTTGCCGCTGACAGCGTGCTCTGGGTGATAGGTCCCGAACTCCTCTGTGTGGCTCCTATGAGTCACCGTGGATGCGGCTAAGATTGCCCGGCAGTCTGAAAGTCACTGCCCCGTCGGCGCCGATGGGCAGTGAGTTGGATGACGCGCGTTTCGCCTTCAACGGCTTGATCACATCAAGTGATGTGAGGGAGCTGAAGTCTCCTAAAGTAACCCTGTGAGGGAACTCCCCTATGAGGTATGCAGCCGTAATAGGCTGTACGTTCATGCTGACGTCTGCTTGGATTAAACGGAGTTTCCCTGTTGCTATAGAGGAAAGCGTCCTCAGTAACCAGCATGAGCCTGAAAGGTAATTCAGCGGGGTATGCGTACCCTCTGTTGGGTTGAAGTATATGTCGGCGGGTAGCGGGTTCTGATTTTAATAGTATCCCGTATATAAATTGACAGTATTGGGTATCAAGAATATTGCGTGAAAAAGGTTTAAAAAATATAAATTTGGCAAATAGAGGCATAAAACAAAACAGCGTACTGGAAGTAAATAAGTATTGGGGAATTGTTACTTATGCGCTGACTCCGCATGGATATGTCTCAGTTATAACAGTGGGGTACCTGATTACCCATGAAAGGTAAATCTCTTATGGGGTGGGGGAAAGAGGAATGGACATGATAGTGACCGCTGTGGTTGCGTAAGGGCAGCATGTGACATAGCCTCTATATCTAATTATCGGTTGTTCGGTACCTCTTTCCATAAGTGTCAGCTTCTTGTATGGGGTATATGAGCAGGTATGCTGTCCGTTATTGAACGGAAATTTTTGGGAAGGGAAAGGATAAGGATAGCCTGCTTGTATTGTCATATGGCTAATTGGGGATAGAGGATAAAGTGGGTGCGCTAACGTCTGCTTAAATTAGACGGAGTTACCCTGTTAACCTGGAGGAAAACGTACTGGTTAGCCGGCTTGTGTATTGAGGTAGTTCAGCGGGATACGTGAACCATCTGCAGGTTTGAGGTATATATATGAGCGAATGATGGGTTATATTTTAATAGTATCACCGTATGTATTTTGAAAGTATTGGGTATAGACAAATGAATATGAGAAAACATGAATTAGTGAGTAAATGGATTACAGGGTTAGGTTATATTGCTTATGCGTATACTCCGCATAGACTTGCCTCTGTTTAAGTAGTAAGGTACCTGTTGGCCCTTGTAATGGAAAGAGGTACCGAACAACCGATAATTAGATATAGAGGCTATGTCACATGCTGCCCTAACGCAACCACAGCGGTCACTATCATGTCCATTCCTCTTTCCCCCACCCCATAAGAGATTTACCTTTAATGGGTAATCAGGTACCCCACTGTTATAACTGAGACATATCCATGCGGAGTCGGCGCATAAGTAACAAAACCCCAATACTTATTTACTTCCAGTACGCTGTTTTGTTTTATGCCTCTATTTGCCAAATTTATATTTTTTAAACCTTTTTCACGCAATATTCTTGATACCCAATACTGTCAATTTATATACGGGATACTATTAAAATCAGAACCCGCTACCCGCCGACATATACTTCAACCCAACAGAGGGTACGCATACCCCGCTGAATTACCTTTCAGGCTCATGCTGGTTACTGAGGACGCTTTCCTCTATAGCAACAGGGAAACTCCGTTTAATCCAAGCAGACATCAGCATGAACGTACAGCCTATTACGGCTGCATACCTCATAGGGGAGTTCCCTCACAGGGTTACTTTAGGAGACTTCAGCTCCCTCACATCACTTGATGTGATCAAGCCGTTGAAGGCGAAACGCGCGTCATCCAACTCACTGCCCGTCGGCGCCGACGGGGCAGTGACTTTCAGACTGCCGGGCAATCTTAGCCGCATCCACGGTGACTCATAGGAGCCACACAGAGGAGTTCGGGACCTATCACCCAGAGCACGCTGTCAGCGGCAAGGGACCTGCCACCCCAGGAGACACTCTCCAGGAGCAGTACCCCATCTCCTCCTCCACACCGGGCGATTTCCAACTAACAGGTATTCCACCGCGATTTCCACGCTGATTTACACACACTGTTCATGCTCTGTTCTATGAACAACATGACAATAGTGAATATCTAACAGCATTGGAAGGAGCGGTGCCTTTATACTCATTTCCATACCACAGTGTGAGCGGGTGCTTTCCTCTCTCATTACTAAAGTCCTCTGCGGGAGCACGACTTTTTTAAAAGCAGAAGGGGGCATTTGCTCCATGTGGGCTACTTTCCATACTATTGGCTGTCATATATGACTTTATAGTTCCAATATCTCTGACACTCTCTCATTGGCTAAACTGTGGATCTATTGCATTGCAATGTTAATATAACAACAAGGCAATCTACCCCCATTTTCTCCAACAGCAGAAGTGTCACTACTCTATCCTTCTGACCCTATAGCACAGAAGAAGACTCTCTCATCCTGAGCCCAATACACGTTTGTAAGACTCAGCGACAGCAGTAGGTCCAAATCTGACTCGCTAGAAGGTCACATCTCAATCAGAGTTACTACACACCGAGATTAATTACAATCCTTTGCAACAATCTATCTTTTGCAAACAATTTACCCTTTGCAACATTCTGCCAACTACCACAACTCATGCATGCAATGTTTATTTGTCATCTCAACCTATATTTGATTTGAACCAATGATATACTAACCTACTGGTTACACTATCATTTACAAACTGTGGTACTGGATACCAGCAATTGTATCGATATACAGCTCATCTGGGGGGAATTACTCCCACGAGCTGTCTGTCTCTCTCAAGCATAACACCAAGTGTAATTTGTATCCTTTTTTTTTTTTCCACTCTGCTGAACGCGTATCCAACCATCTTGGGTTGTAAGAAAGCATTGAAAAGGTAAAGTTGCACATATAATTGGAGATAGAACAACCGAAGGTTCACAAAACGATAATAATAGATTGGAAACTGTATTACTCAATTGACTGTAAACTGCATGATCTAGTTACTGGAAATTGTACTATTTATCACATTGAAACTGTATTTATTTAAAAAAAAACTGTATTTGTTTTGGAAACTGCACAGCTGCAGTCTGAACAGGGAATTATCCCCTATACTGTTCATATTTCCCTTCACACGAGTCCTAGCTGATACAAGCCATTAGCTTTGCTAGGCACATCAATATTAATCTCTGGTTCTAACTTAGAACCTAACTTTGCACAGCATATAATTAACAAGCTCACTGCAAATTTCATGTTATGTGTCTGTCTGTACGTTTGTTTGTTTTGACGATGTACGTCTATTCTTAACTAATAAACATTAAAAGTTAAATTTTACTATATAACCAGATACAAGAGTGCCCCACAAAAAGAGTCCTCTTTCCCTCTTCCCCCATTTTTGCATTTAACCGGACTCAGGGGAGCACCACCAACACACAAAGACCTTTAACCCGGACAGGGACATTACGTCTAGAAAAAGTTGGTACCAGGTCACTCAGGCCGAATCCCACCTAAAGGTGAAACGGGTCTCCCTTGACTCATTTCACAATAGGTGGGCTCAACCTTGTGCGGTTCCCAAAACCCCTCCTTCTCTACATAAATGCTGACACACAGTCAAACTAAAACATGGACCTGCATATATATATATATATATATATATATATATATATATATATATATATATATATATATATATATATATATATATATATATATATATATATATACAGGTTGAGTATCCCCTATCCGAAATGCTCGGGACCACGAGCATTCCGGATAGGGGAATTTTCCGGTTTTTGGAATAAATTTGTGTAGCCATACTTACCTGTCCCCTGAAGGTGTCCGGTGGTCCCTCGGTGTCCGCGCAGTCCCCAGGCGTCCACAGCAGGCCTCCGGCATCTTCTCCTGGTCTCCAGCGGTCCCAGGAATGCATTGCGCGAGTGTGCGCGCGCACCGGTGACGTCACCGGCGCGCGCGCACACTCACGCAATGCATTCCTGGGACCGCTGGAGACCCTGGAGAAGATGCCGGAGGCCTGCTGTGGACGCCCTGGGACTTGGTAAGTATGAAAAGAGGGTTAGGGGGGGTTAAAAAAAATAAATAAATTCGAATGATTCCAAAAACCACGGTTTTTGGAATAATTCGGATAGGGGATGCACAGATAGGGGATACTCAACCTGTATATATATATATATAGCTTCCAAGATACAGGCGTCACTCCGGGGCTTGTATTAGCTTCTATATGGTCAACGCCGTTTCGGGAGTTAACCCTTCGTCAGGACCAGAAAGCAATCAAACGTGTAACAACAATGTGAAATAAAAAAATGAACTTACATATAGGGGACCCGCCATGTAGCGTCCTCCTCCGTCTGGGACTCCTTCTGACAACTACCGGGATCTCCCGGAAGTGACCTGTCCGTCCTGGCAGCGGAGGAGGCCACACTAGGGAAAAGTGATACAATGCCAATACTTTAAAAACGCTGATAAAGTGCTCCGTGCTTTGCAGCCAGCACTGGGACTGGAACGGCACAGAGCAGGCTGACACGTGTCCTGTGAAGGAGTAGAAACAATGAAGATATGCCAGATATGCCCCCCGCAGTGCTAGGTATGCCCCCACAGTGCTAGGTATGCCCCCACAGTGCCACACATATGCCCAGACAGTACCAGATATGCCCCCACAGTGCCACACATATGCCCAGACAGTACCAGATATGCCCCCGCAGTACCAGATATGCCCCCGCAGTGCTAGGTATGCCCCCACAGTGCCACACATATGCCCACACAGTGCCAGACAGTACCAGATATGCCCCCGCAGTGCTAGGTGTGCCCCCACAGTGCCACACATATGCCCACACAGTGCCAGACAGTACCAGATATGCCCCCGCAGTGCTAGGTATGCCCCCACAGTGCTAGGTATGCCCCCACAGTGCTAGGTATGCCCCCACAATGCCACACATATGCCCACACAGTGCCAGACAGTACCAGATATGCCCCCACAGTGCTAGATATGCCCCAGTGCCAGCCATATGCCCCCACAGTGCCAGACAGTACCAGATATGCACCCAGTGCTATACAGTATATGCCCCTCAACAGTGCTAGGTATGCCCCCCACAGTGCCAGGTTTGCCCCCAGTGTGCGATATGCCCCCCACAGTGCCAGATATGCCCCCAGTGCGCGATATGCCCCCCGCAGTGTCAGATCTGCCCCCCACAGTGCCAGATCTGCCCCCCACAGTGCCAGATCTGCCCCTCACAGTGCCAGTTCTGCCCCCCACAGTGCCAGATCTGCCCCCCACAGTGCCAGATATGCCCCCGCACAGTGCCAGGTATGCCCCCCCACAGTGCCAGGTATGCCCCCCCACAGTGCCAGGTATGCCCCCTTCACAGTGCCAGGTATGCCCCCCACAGTGCCAGGTATGCCCTCCCACAGTGCCAGGTATGCCCCCCACAGTGCCAGGTATGCCCCCCACAGTGCCAGGTATGCCCTCCCACAGTGCCAGGTATGCCCCCCACAGTGCCAGGTATGCCCCCCCACGGGATACGGTCATATTGTCTACAGCATTTAGGTCTACAAGCATTAGGTCTACACCAATAGGTCGACCTGCATTTAGGTTGACACTGAAGGTCGACAGGGTCATTAGGTCGGCAGGGTCATTAGGTCGACTTTTATAAGGTCGACAGGGTCATTAGGTCGACATGGGGAAGGTCGACAGGCAAAAGGTCGACATGGGGTCATTTCACTGTTTTATGCATCGACATGTGCCGACAGGCGGTATTTCATGCCCTACCATCCACTAGGGCGTGGCGGGAGAATAAAATAGTATGCAGAGCGTAGCGAGGCACCGTCCCCGAAGCATGGCGAGCGAAGCGAGCCATGCGAGGGGACGCGGTGCTAGGTTGACTGTGTCGACGCTTGAAAAAATGAAAAAAAAAAAAAAAAAACACCATGTCGACTTTTTTTACTGTCGACCTAATGAATCCGTCGACCTTATACCTGTCGACCTAATGACCCTGTCGACCTAATGACCCTGTCGACATAATGACCCTGTCAACCGTCAGTCAGGTCTACCTAAATGCAAGTTGACCTAATGGTATAGACCTAATGCTTGTAGACCTAAATGCCGTCTGACGAATGATCCCATCCCCCCCCCCCCAGTGCCAGGTATGCCCCCCACAGTGCCAGGTATGCCCCCACAGTGCCAGGTATGACCCCGCACAGTGCCAGGTATGATCCCGCACAGTGCTAGGTATGCCGTACAGTGCCAGATACGCCCCCGCAGTGCCAGGTATGCCTCCCCCACAGTGCCAGGTATGCCCCTCCCACAGTGCCAGGAATGCCCCCCCCACAGTGCCAGGTATGCCCCCTTCACAGTGCCAGGTATGCCCCTTCACAGTGCCAGGTATGCCCCCCCACAGTGCCAATTATGCCCCCGCACAGTGCCAGGTATGACCCCGCACAGTGCCAGGTATGACCCTGCACAGTGCCAGGTATGCCCCCCATAGTGCCAGAGTTCCATTCACAGTGCCAGATATGCCCCCCACAGTGCCAGGTATGCCCCCCCACAGTGCCAGGTATGCCCCCCCCCACAGTGCCAGATATGCCCCCCACAGTGCCAGGTATGCCCCCCTTCAGTGCCAGATATGCCCCCCCCCCCCACAGTGTCAGGTATGCCCCCCCCCCACAGTGCCAGGTATGCCCCCTTCACAGTGCCAGGTATGCCCCCTTCACAGTGCCAGAGTTCCCATCACAGTGCCAGATACGCCCCCCACAGTGCCAGGTATGCCCCCCCCCCCCCCACAGTGCAAGGTATGCACCCGCACAGTGCCAGGTATGACCCTGCACAGTGCCAGGTATGCCCCCACAGTGCCAGGTATGCCCCCCATAGTGCCAGAGTTCCCTTCACAGTGCCAGATATGCCCCCACAGTGCCAGGTATGCCCCCCCACTGTGCCAGGTATGCCCCCCACAGTGCCAGGTATGCCCCCTTCACAGTACCAGAGTTCCCTTCACAGTGCCAGGTACGCCCCCCACAGTGCCAGGTACACCCTCCACAGTACCACGTATGCCCAACCCCCCACAGTGCCAGGTATGCCCCCCCCCACAGTGCCAGGTATGACCCTGCAGTGCCAGGTATGCCTCCGCAGTGCCAAAGTTCCCTTCACAGTGCCAGGTATGCCCACCCACAGTGCCAGATATGCCCACCCACAGTGCCAGGTATGCCCCCCACAGTGCCAGGTATGCCCCCCACAGTGCCAGGTATGCCCCCCCACAGTGCCAGGTATGCCCCCCCACAGTGCCAGGTATGCCCCCTCACAGTTCCAGGTATGACCCCACACAGTGCCAGGTATGACCCCGCACAGTGCCAAGTATGCCCGCTCAGTGCCAGGTATGCCCCCGCAGTGCCAGAGTTCCCTTCACAGTGCCAGGTATGCCCCCCACAGTGCCAGGTATGCCCACCCACAGTGCCAGGTATGCCCACCCACAGTGCCAGGTATGCCCCCACACAGTGCCAGGTATGCCCCCTTCACAGTGCCAGAGTTCCCTTCACAGTGCCAGGCATGCCCCCCACAGTGCCAGGTACGCCCCCCACAGTGCCAGGTATGCCCCCCACAGTGCCATAGTTCCCTCCACTGTGCCAGGTACGCCCCCCACAGTGCCAGGTATGCCCCCCACAGTGCCAGGTATGCCCCCCACAGTGCCAGGTATGCCCCCCACAGTGCCAGATATAACCCCCCACAGTGCCAGATATGCCCCCCCACAGTGCCAAATATGCCCCCCTCAGTGCCAGATACGCCCCCCACAGTCTCAGGGGATCACCACCACCATGCGGTTACGAGCAGCGTAGATAGCCCTCACACACACACCAACGCACCTTCTCCCATAATTGCCTGGGTCAGAGGAGGCCAGGTGTCAGAACTCACCCATCTATCCCCTCCACCGCCGGGAGCCGCGTCAGTCCTCTCTCCGGCTCACCACCACCTGCCTGGAATCGGTCTCCGGGTACGGCTGTCAGATAGCACCTCCGGTAAACTTCAGCGGGCAGTTGGGTTCCTTTGCTGTCTGGACCCGCGGCGGGATTTCTCTGTGCCTTGTCGCCGCTTGACTGAGTCCTCCTCCGGGCGCGGTGTCGGATCACTTCCCCTGTAAGCTCCGCCGAGTAGCCAGGCTCAGCTACTGCCACGTGCGTGGGTTCGTCCTCCATGCACAGCTGGCTGATCACATCTTCAGTGAACTGTAGCCGGTAGCTGGGACGCAACCAGTCACGCAGGACAGACAGAGATGTTATGTGGGCAATAATTCAGGCCTCCAATGTATAAAGGCATCAGCAGCCTCAGCACTCTTCTCGCTGTGAATTCTGCAGATCCCTCGCATCTCCGTCGGCCATCTTGGTACACCCAAGTGAAGCCTATTAAGTACTCCCCCTGCTGGATGCACTGCGCATGAGCAACAAGTTGGAAAATCCTATCTCTATAATGGGGCATGTTTCACTAAATTAAAAAAAAAAAGCTGTACCTGTCTGAAAAGCCTAAACCCCAAAAGGCACTACACTGGGACAATACCTACCTAATAAAACAAACCCCAAGTCTCAATTGTTTCTCTACCCTGAGTTATGCCTTCCCAAATAAAACCCTCATAGACTAACATGGGTGACAAGTTGTCATTTCTGAAGTGTCAAAAAAAACCTGACAGTTGGAAGTTTAGATCACTCCCAATTTCTCATTTTTTTTATATTTCGCCCTAAAATTTGTCATGCAGCACCGGTTGACGATTCTACGCGTACATGCCAAATTTCAGCTCAGTATGTCCAGTCACTTTTGAGGTGTAATCCCTAAAACACCATGCCCCCATCCGAAAAGTTCCCTATGGGAAAAATCCGTTCGTTGGATTCAGCCCTTATAATATATATATATATATATATATATATATATATATATATATATATAGAAACATAGAAACATAGAATTTGATGGCAGATAAGAACCACTTTGCCCATCTAGTCTGCCCCTTTTTTAAACATGTTACCTCAAACCATATTTGATCCTTATTTTTTTGTAAGGATATTAATATGCCCATCCCAAGCATGTTTAAATTGTACTACTGTATTTGCCTCTACCACCTCTGATGGGAGGCTATTCCACTTATCTACTACTCTTTCTGTGAAGTAATTCTTCCTCAAATTTCCCCTGAATCTTCCTCCCTCTAGTTTCAGTGCATGTCCTCGTGTTCTGCTGCTCCTCTTCCTGTGAAGAATGTCTCCCACCTGTACCTTGTTAAAACCCTTGATATATTTGAAAGTTTCTATCATGTCCCCCCTTTCCCTTCTCTGCTCTAAAGTATACATATTAAGATCTTTTAGTCTTTCCTGGTACGTTTTGTGATGTAGGCCATGCACCATTTTAGTTGCCCTTCTTTGTACAGTCTCTAATGTATTTATATCCTTCTGGAGATATGGCCTCCAGAACTGAACACAATACTCTAGATGAGCTCGTACCAATGACCTATACAGTGGCATTATTACTTCTTTCTTTCTACTGCTGATACCTCTCCCTATGCAACCAAGCATCTGACTTGCCTTCTTCATTGCTTTGTTACATTGCCTACCTGCCTTTAAGTCCCCTGAAATAGTGACACCTAGATCCCTCTCTTCCTCAGTAGTTTCCATTATAGTGCCATTTATACTATATTTAGTCTTTGGATTTTTGCAACCCAAGTGCATGATTTTGCATTTTTTGGCATTAAACTGTAGTTGCCATGCTCTTGACCATTCCTCTAATCTACCTAGATCATCAATCATTTGTTTTACCCCTCCTGGTGTGTCTACCCTGTTGCATACCTTTGTGTCATCTGCAAAAAGGCACATTTTACCCTCAATTCCATTTGCAATATCACCAATAAAGATATTAAAAAGCACTGGTCCAAGTACAGATCCCTGGGGTACTCCACTTGTAACCTTTCCCTCCTTTGACTGTACTCCGTTTACTACAACTCTCTGTTTTCTGTCCTGCAACCATGCTCTTATCCATTCAACTATCTTAGAATCCAATCCCAAGCTTTCAAGTTTATTTAACAGTCTGCGATGTGGGACAGTGTCAAAAGCCTTACTAAAGTCTAGATAAGCTACATATATATACATATATAGAAAGATAACCCTTTCACTGCGATGAAATATAGAATGTGGCAGCATCTCTATAAGTCCCCCCTGTTAGTGGGGGAGGAAGATAGTAGTATATATAGACTCTCCAGGGACCGACACGCCGCAATCTCCAGAAACTAAAGACAAGCTGCTGTTTTTCTGCTGCTACATAGATGACGTCCTTCTCCTGTGGCAGGGGACAGAATCGTCATTTCGAGAACTTATGGAGAAAATCAATTTTCTCAACTGCCCAATTAAGTTCACCTTCCAAATGAGCCTCAAGGAGGTACAGTATTTAGATGTGCGCATCTACTTCAAGGATGGAATGCTTGAGACAGATATATATCAAAAACCCACCGACCTCAATACACTCTTAGCGGTGGACAGCCATCATCCCAAGAGCACCAAAAGAAGTCTACTGTACTCGCAATTATTGCGAGTAAAAAGGATTACGAGTGAGACAGAGAAACTCCAAGACAACCCTGAGAAAATGTCCTCAGAATTAAGAGAGAGAGGATATTCTCAAGATCTGATCCAGCAGGCCCTAGAGAAAGTTGAAAAGATCCCCAGAGACAAGCTGCTAATGAAAAACCCATCTACCCTTGATGATAGGAAAAAGGATAAAATCCACTGGGTACGCAGTTACAACTCGGCAGATGAAGCTATTTGGAACACCTCAAAAATGTTATGGCCGATGGTACAACGGGATGAAGATCTACAAAAACTTAAACATACTCAGATCATGCCCTGTTACACCCGGGGACAAAACCTCAGGGACATGCTGGTTAAGATGGATGTTACCAAGAGATCCAAACCCTCAACTTGTACCAATCCTGGTGGCTGCTACAAATGTGTGGGCTGCACCACGTGCAGTTATATGACCTCTGGTAATTGGTTTTTCCACCCACACTCTGGGAGAAGATATTCCATCCGGACCCCCTTGACATGCACCAGCACCCATGTGGTGCATCTTATAAAATGCCCATGTGGCTTATGTTACGTAGGCAAAACCATCAGGACTCTTAGAACCAGAATGGCCTTACACCGGTCGGCCATCAAAAAGGCACTTGAGAAAAAAGAAAGTGACCAACCTGTAGCAAAACACTTTCTAGCAGAAAGACACAGCTTGGCAACTTTACACTACATGGCTATAGACCAGGTACCTGAAGACATCCGTGGAGGTGACAGAGGAAAGAGACTCCTACAATTGGAGACAAAGTGGATCCATGAACTGGAAACAATTAACCCTAGAGGGCTTAATTAACAAATCTCGTATAATGTGTTCTTATAATCATCTGCATAATGTGCCCCCGTATGTCTCTTCTCTCTATTCCAAAAGCCTGTACATGCTGGTTTTTATTTGTAACTTTTTTTACATGATCTTATTCTCATTTGTTCACCCTATTTTTCTGCCATTTTTTATTTTTTATTATTGTATTCACCTTTATTCATATACACTCTGCACGCCACACATTTGTTCATTTTTTTTTTTTTTTTTTGCAGTGTTTTGTTGCCCTGACAATAAGGACGCTGGCACGCTTTGCCGTACCCTGTGAACCAGCCGGGCGGACGCCCAGGTCACTAAGGACGCCGCGCTGATGGCACTGAGAGATGGGTCAGCGCGGTGACGCACTTCCGGGTCACCTGAGCTGGGAACGGGGACGGCAGAAGGCAGCGTCTGGAGAACAGGGCGACTCCTCTCACAGCTATATAGGTGAGTTTGTACACCTTCGTATTTGTCTTGCACCATTGTTATGCTTTGAAAACGGGAATTAAGTCCCGAAACGTCAGCACTATCTCTACTGTGTCTGAGTCCATCTTTAAGAAGTCAGTGGGAGTGTACGCAGTGTTCCTGTATTGCATATATATATATATTTATATATATATATATATATGGTAATAGCTGTCCGTGGCACTCAAAAGACTTTCAACAACACGTGAAGTCACAAAATGATACCCAAACACAGGTCAAGTTGTCAACGTTTCGGGAGATTTAATCCCTTTTTCAAAAGGGATTAAATCTCCCGAAACGTTGACAACTTGACCTGTGTTTGGGTATCATTTTGTGACTTCACGTGTTGTTGAAAGTCTTTTGAGTGCCACGGACAGCTATTACCTTATTGTTTTCCCTTCCATAAGGGAATTGGAGGCACCTTTAGCAGCTGCTTATATTTTCACAGCTAGTGCCGGACTACAGGACATATATATATATATATATATATATATATATATATATATATATATATATATATATATCCCCAAGATTCCAAATCGCGCTAATAGCCTGTTTAACACACTTAGTTAATAGATATCAGGCAGCCTCACCACTATGCTCCCTGAGGGGTAGGGAACAAACAGACCACAACACTTTTACCCAATAGTGGTATGGCGCCAACAATTATAATGTAAATGTCCAAATAACACAATCGTATCCAATGAAGCACATAAGAGGAATCTTCCAGCACTTATTTATTGGTCTTCAGAGAATTATCTGAGTAAAATCAACAAGTAGACAGTTTCCAACGCGTTTCGTCTCACAGAGACTTCATCAGGGAAAACATAAATCTACAAATATAAAACTTTGTATCAATATACAATTGCATAATCTATAAGGTATTTTTTTCCACATATAGTGAGAGTAAAAAGTTTTTATTTTTTTATTTTTTTATACAACTGGTCCATAAAAAATGAAGAAGAACAAGAAGAAAGAGAACGAGGTGGTAGAGTGGTGGTGAACATGAAGAAAGAAGAAAGTGTATTTATTTTCACAAGTGATATTTAAGGGTTCTATACCTTTTTGTGCAAGATTAAAGCGACTGGGTGAAGTGATTAACTCCTTATTTTTCTCCAGTGCCTCTATCTGTTTAAGGCTTGATATAACCTTAAAAAACATATATAGGGGTTTCAATTTTCAAGATCCATCTGAATATATTATTATAGTGATGATTTTGCTGTGATACATACCTAATTAATATGTCCAATTCTTACTGTGCAATTAAAAAGATGGCAATATAATGCCTGTGGAAAAACATTTATTAATTTTAATCTTTATTTCATGATTTTACTTTAATTTTTAATTTCTTTTATACAAAAAACATTATTTAGATCACATACCTAAAAGATTAATGGATAAAAATAATCCAGTTGGCCTCCTCTCCCGCAAATTATTTTTACCTAAATTAAAAAATTATGCATGATTTGATATTAGGTTTGCTTATTCTTTTAAAAATATATTCTTAAAAAATATATAGGTATAATAACCATGAATCTACTATTTTATTTCTAGTTACATACCTATAATGTGAATGGTAGGTCAATCATCCAGGATATGGTAAAAAAAACTAAATGAATTAAAATATATAACAATCAATTTGTTGTCCAGCAAGTTTTCTAATTGATCATTAAGAAAGTTAATAATGGGTCTTACCTCCAATGCTGCATCTGGTCTCTCCAGAGAAGGCCAGCAGAATGAAGGTTATATGGGCCGGTTCTATATTTATAGGGAATGAGGAGTGACATCACTTCCTCATTCTTGCTATTGGTTAATACTTAAAATAAATATAATTCAATATTTATAACGGTGTTTTTTTTTTTTTTTTTTCTTCTATGATTGTCTGATGTACCGGACTATTAGGGGCTATAATTAAAAAAATCTATTTATCTAATTGTCCCTTAATCGGCGCTAAGATCCTCATTTTCATATATAGTAGTTCTCAAATTATGATTATACCTGAGTTTGGATTATCTACAATCACAGATTTTGTTTAATAGTCTATACCCTTATGGAAAAGGGTGTAGAAAAATTATTTTGGACATAGTATGGAAATATCGTAATGTTTGGTAATTTATACTCTTATGAAAAAGAATATAGAGAAATTGATATAGAGAAATCATTATGGACACAATACAGAAATATCATAACATATAAGTTTTACATATAAAAAATGTTTTTATATAAAAAATGTTTTTTTTTTTTTTTTCTCTCTCTCACATAAAAAAATACATATATATATATATATATATATATATATATATATATATATATATATATATATATGCAAAAGAATGGAGAAGCGCACAATGAGCAAGGTAAAATACAGTTCCTTTACTGACAATATATGCTCACATACATGTGGGTTAGGATCAAACAGCTTGCCAAGCTTGTGGTGTGATGTCGGAACGGACCAGTTCGCAGGACACGGGCGCAGGGGATACTCGGTTTAGAACAGCCTCTCACACTGGAATATGCCGGTCTCCACGCTCCGTCTCTATCTCCGTCTCCGACCAAACACACAGGATGACGTTCTCACGTCCACCGCATAGGCCACGCGTGGCCTATGCGGTGGACGTGAGAACGTCATCCTGTGTGTTTGGTCGGAGACGGAGATAGAGACGGAGCGTGGAGACCGGCATATTCCAGCGTGAGAGGCTGTTCTAAACCGAGTATCCCCTGCGCCCGTGTCCTGCGAACTGGTCCGTTCCGACATCACACCACAAGCTTGGCAAGCTGTTTGATCCTAACCCACATGTATGTGAGCATATATTGTCAGTAAAGGAACTGTATTTTACCTTGCTCATTGTGCGCTTCTCCATTCTTTTGCATACCCACCTTCGCTGGACCCTGGTTGAGTCCTGGAGAAAAGCTGCACACTACGTGGGAAGCATACACACTCATTTTGAAGTTGTGCGCAGTGGTATTGTTTCTGTATATATATATATATATATATATATATATATATATATATATATATATATATATATATATATATACATATATATATACATACATCCAATGAGTGGAATTTTAAGCATCCATCTGATGTTAATTCATACAGACATATTGATTTTATACAGTATACAAAAAAGTTTCATACAGTGTACAAGAAGAGTTTTATCATTATTCATCGTAGTAGTATTCAATATAAGGGTTTTTATAGTAGTATTTTAGTATATTATTCAAGGCTTTTCCCCTCAATCCTAAGTCTATGCCATGAAGTGTGCTCTTCAAAGAAATGCTGTCATCTCTATGTTTTCATTTAGGCCATTATTAATCTGTGAATTAAGGGAGAAGATCCAATATGACTCTCTCCTTGCTAGAGTCTGGTCCCTGTCCCCTCCACGGTTATCAATTTTTATATGTTCCAAGGCTATAAATGTTAGTTTACTTGGATCTGAATTGTGTTTCTTCAGGAAGTGGCGCGGAACACTATGATTTTGTATTTTATTCTTGATGTTTCTTAAGTGTTCTTGAATTCTTAGTTTTAGATTTCTCTTTGTCTTCCCTACATAGATGAGATTACAGCTGATTTTAGCATGTATATAATGTAGGTGGAATCACAAGTCACTATATCTTTAAGTTGTGGTAGCCAGGAGAAGTTGGATTTTAGCCATCCGTAGTTTTTTCTCTCGATGTGTTTGCAACAAATGCATCTGTTACATGGAAAAATTCCCGTGCGTTTTTCCAAGAAGTTAGATTCAATGGTCTGGGCAGGAGTTCCCTTAAATTTACTTGGTGCCAGCATATTCTTCAAGTTGTTTGCTCTTTTGAAGACTATAGGTGGTTTCCTTGGTAATTGGGGGCCTAAGATAGGGTCCTTTAGTAGCAGATGCCAATGTGAGTCCAAACATTTCCTGATTTTGTGGTGTTCTTGACTGTATTTCGTTACAAAAGGTCTTATATTTGAAAATTGAGTTGAGACACCCTTGGTTTTCTTCTCCAGGAGTAGTTCTCTTTGTAGTTGTGGCTCTCTTTTGATCTTGCTCTATTTGATTCCTTTCATAGCCCTTTTCCAGGAATTTGTTGACTAATGTATTTGATTGATCCCAATACCCTTCCAAGGTGCTGCAGTTCTTCCGCAATCTTAGGAATTGGGAGTAGGGGACTGATGTCTTCCATCTGGTTAGATGACAGCTATCGGTTGGTATAAACCCGTTTGCATCTGTTGGTTTAAAGAATGTTTTTGAGGAGATGTTCCCATCGGTTTCAGCTGTGAATACGACATCCAGGTAGTCAATCTGCTTTTCATTCTGTTTAAAGGTAAACTTAAGGTTAAATTGGTTAATTTGGATACCTTCTACAAAGTTTGTCACTCCCGTGCTGTTCCCATTCCAAATTAGGATTAGGTCATCGATATACCGTTTGTAATAAACTATTTCAGAATGTTTAAAGTTTTCTTCTGAATATATATATTCATTTTCCCAATTGCCCATATAAATGTTGGCATATGCGGGGGAAAACTTTGTGCCCATAGCTGTACCGCAGCGTTGTACATAAAATTGACCGTCAAATTCGAAGTAATTATGATTTAAGATGAACTTTATCCCTTCTAGTATGAATGAGGATTCCTCCTTAGTGACTTCATCATCCCTTAAGAGAACTTCACCTACGGCTCTTTGTCCATTTTCGTGGGGAATACAAGTGTACAAGGCTTGTACATCGATTGTTACCCATCTATAAGTGGGTTCCCATTGGAAATCTCTCAAATCTCTTAGTAATTGGGTTGAATCTTTTAGATGGGATTTTTGTGAGTTCACGTACTTCTGTAACTTCAGATCCAGATAGTGCGATAAATTAGAAGATAAGGAGCTGATACCGGCCACTATTGGTCTGCCCGGGGGTTCTTCTCTATTCTTGTGGACTTTTGGGAGGTGGTAGAAAACCGGGACTTTCGGATGTGGTATATAGATGTATTTAAATTCTTCATTGCAGAGGATCTTGTTGTCCTTTGCTTCCTTAAGTAGAACCAACAGCTGGTTGTTATATTCTAGGGTTGGATCTTCTTTCAATTTAGTGTATGTTTCTTCATCGTCAACAAGTTTGTGGGCTTCTTCTAGGTATTTGGGTTTGTCTTGTATGACTACTGCACCCCCCTTGTCTGCCATTTTAATAACGATTGTTTCGTCATTCTTTAGTTGTTTAAGTGCCCGTTGTTCTTGAGGGTTCAGGTTAGTTTTCTTAGATTTTTGTAGGCTTATACTCCTAAAGTCCTCCTTTATTGATTCGAAGAAGATCTCAATATGGCTTCCCCTTGACTCTATCGGGTAATACTTGGAAGGAGGGGCAACTATTGGTATCCTGCGGGTCGGGTCGGGGTTTGCGATAGGTTGTTTCAAGAAATGTCTCTTCAAAGTTAAATTTCGTATATACTTATTGAGATCTACGAACAGGTCAAATTTGTCCAGGTGTTGACTGGGAGCGAACTTTAAGCCTTTGTTTAGAAGTGTTATTTCTGGGTTAGAAAGTGCCTTCTGGGAAATATTAATGATGTTTGATCCGGTACACTCTTTGACGATAGGGTTGTCTTTTTCTTTTTTGGGGACACTTCTTCCTCCTCTACATCCTCTTCCCTTATGTATCTTTTCTTTCCTTGTGGGGATTCTAAACGGGTCTGTAGGAGTTCTTTTTCATGTAGACTTCGAAAATCTGCTTTTTTCCGTGCCCCTAAAAAAGAAGAGGTAGGTCGTCTTTGGCTTGGGGAAGGTGATCTATAATATTGGTACCCTGATCTACGATTCCCATCCGGGGTTAATTCATATCCATTTGATGATAGTTTACGTCTATGTTGTGGAGAACATCTATACTGATGGTTTCTAGTATAGTTATAACTGTCTCGGTGATTTCTATATACCGGTTGTTGTGCTCTGGTAAACACATCATTATCGTATCTTCTTAACGGTTTCTCTCTATGGTCCACCCTTCGGTTTTCTCTTTGGTTGCTATATTTCCTTAATCTCGGTTCATACCTTTGTGTGATGTTATTAGCCCAGTCGTGGACCTTGCCCTCCTGGTAGTCAATCTTGTCCCTAAGAAACTTTTTTTGTTTTCTTGAGATTATTTCATCCTCTAATTTATCCAATTTTGATTGGAGATCATTTGCATCTTTCTGTAGTTCTTCACTGCTATCGAATCTTTTCAACGATTCTTCCAGGTTGTTTATTTGATCTTCCAGGATGGTTAGTTCCTTTTTTCTTTCTTTGACAAGAATTGCTACTAGTTGAGTGCCACATTCATCTAATATTTTGTTCCAATTTAAGGAAAATTCTAAAAGATTAATGGATAAAAATAATCCAGTTGGCCTCCTCTCCCGCAAATTATTTTTACCTAAATTAAAAAATTATGCATGATTTGATATTAGGTTTGCTTATTCTTTTAAAAATATATTCTTAAAAAATATATAGGTATAATAACCATGAATCTACTATTTTATTTCTAGTTACATACCTATAATGTGAATGGTAGGTCAATCATCCAGGATATGGTAAAAAAACTAAATGAATTAAAATATATAACAATCAATTTGTTGTCCAGCAAGTTTTCTAATTGATCATTAAGAAAGTTAATAATGGGTCTTACCTCCAATGCTGCATCTGGTCTCTCCAGAGAAGGCCAGCAGAATGAAGGTTATATGGGCCGGTTCTATATTTATAGGGAATGAGGAGTGACATCACTTCCTCATTCTTGCTATTGGTTAATACTTAAAATAAATATAATTCAATATTTATAATGGTGTTTTTTTTTTTTTTTTTAATTCATTTAGTTTTTTTACCATATCCTGGATGATTGACCTACCATTCACATTATAGGTATGTAACTAGAAATAAAATAGTAGTTTCATGGTTATTATACCTATATATTTTTTAAGAATATATTTTTAAAAGAATAAGCAAACCTAATATCAAATCATGCATAATTTTTTTAATTTAGGTAAAAATAATTTGCGGGAGAGGAGGCCAACTGGATTATTTTTATCCATTAATCTTTTAGGTATGTGATCTAAATAATGTTTTTTGTATAAAAGAAATTAAAAATTAAAGTAAAATCATGAAATAAAGATTAAAATTAATAAATGTTTTTCCACAGGCATTATATTGCCATCTTTTTAATTGCACAGTAAGAATTGGACATATTAATTAGGTATGTATCACAGCAAAATCATCACTATAATAATATATTCAGATGGATCTTGAAAATTGAAACCCCTATATATGTTTTTTAAGGATATATCAAGCCTTAAACAGATAGAGGCACTGGAGAAAAAAAAGGAGTTAATCACTTCACCCAGTCGCTTTAATCTTGCACAAAAAGGTATAGAACCCTTAAATATCACTTGTGAAAATAAATACACTTTCTTCTTTCTTCATGTTCACCACCACTCTACCACCTCGTTCTCTTTCTTCTTGTTCTTCTTCATTTTTTATGGACCAGTTGTATAAAAAAATAAAAAAATAAAAACTTTTTACTCTCACTATATGTGGAAAAAAATACCTTATAGATTATGCAATTGTATATTGATACAAAGTTTTATATTTGTAGATTTATGTTTTCCCTGATGAAGTCTCTGTGAGACGAAACGCGTTGGAAACTGTCTACTCGTTGATTTTACTCAGATAATTCTCTGAAGACCAATAAATAAGTGCTGGAAGATTCCTCTTATGTGCTTCATTGGATACGATTGTGTTATTTGGACATTTACATTATAATTGTTGGCACCATACCACTATTGGGTAAAAGTGTTGTGGTCTGTTTGTTCCCTACCCCTCAGGGAGCATAGTGGTGAGGCTGCCTGATATCTATTAACTAAGTGTGTTAAACAGGCTATTAGCGCGATTTGGAATCTTGGGGATATATTTGTTGTTGGAGGGCTATTCCAATACGCAGCTGTAATGCCTTTGTTTAAAGGAAGAGCAAGTCGCTCTCAAAAATATAAATACATCTTCGAAGAAGGTGCAGGAATAATGGAACAAGGTGGTGGAGAAGATCTAGATTATTATAATATTCTTAACAACATGGAAAAACTAATGATAAAGGAGATCAAATGCTGGTACGACATAGTTACCCTAGAGAAGTACTTGGAAGTGGGGAGAGTACCAAGAGGGTTACGTCTTAATAAAACCCCCACACTCACCTCACAAGATGGAGAATTTTCCTTAAATTGGAACAAAATATTAGATGAATGTGGCACTCAACTAGTAGCAATTCTTGTCAAAGAAAGAAAAAAGGAACTAACCATCCTGGAAGATCAAATAAACAACCTGGAAGAATCGTTGAAAAGATTCGATAGCAGTGAAGAACTACAGAAAGATGCAAATGATCTCCAATCAAAATTGGATAAATTAGAGGATGAAATAATCTCAAGAAAACAAAAAAAGTTTCTTAGGGACAAGATTGACTACCAGGAGGGCAAGGTCCACGACTGGGCTAATAACATCACACAAAGGTATGAACCGAGATTAAGGAAATATAGCAACCAAAGAGAAAACCGAAGGGTGGACCATAGAGAGAAACCGTTAAGAAGATACGATAATGATGTGTTTACCAGAGCACAACAACCGGTATATAGAAATCACCGAGACAGTTATAACTATACTAGAAACCATCAGTATAGACGTTCTCCACAACATAGACGTAAACTATCATCAAATGGATATGAATTAACCCCGGATGGGAATCGTAGATCAGGGTACCAATATTATAGATCACCTTCCCCAAGCCAAAGACGACCTACCTCTTCTTTTTTAGGGGCACAGAAAAAAGCAGATTTTCGAAGTCTACATGGAAAAGAACTCCTACAGACCCGTTTAGAATCCCCACAAGGAAAGAAAAGATACATAAGGGAAGAGGATGTAGAGGAGGAAGAAGTGTCCCCAAAAAAGAAAAAGACAACCCTATCGTCAAAGAGTGTACCGGATCAAACATCATTAATATTTCCCAGAAGGCACTTTCTAACCCAGAAATAACACTTCTAAACAAAGGCTTAAAGTTCGCTCCCAGTCAACACCTGGACAAATTTGACCTGTTCGTAGATCTCAATAAGTATATACGAAATTTAACTTTGAAGAGACATTTCTTGAAACAACCTATCGCAAACCCCGACCCGACCCGCAGGATACCAATAGTTGCCCCTCCTTCCAAGTATTACCCGATAGAGTCAAGGGGAAGCCATATTGAGATCTTCTTCGAATCAGTAAAGGAGGACTTTAGGAGTATAAGCCTACAAAAATCTAAGAAAACTAACCTGAACCCTCAAGAACAACGGGCACTTAAACAACTAAAGAATGACGAAACAATCGTTATTAAAATGGCGGACAAGGGGGGTGCAGTAGTCATACAAGACAAACCCAAATACCTAGAAGAAGCCCACAAACTTGTTGACGATGAAGAAACATACACTAAATTGAAAGAAGATCCAACCCTAGAATATAACAACCAGCTGTTGGTTCTACTTAAGGAAGCAAAGGACAACAAGATCCTCTGCAATGAAGAATTTAAATACATCTATATACCACATCCGAAAGTCCCGGTTTTCTACCACCTCCCAAAAGTCCACAAGAATAGAGAAGAACCCCCGGGCAGACCAATAGTGGCCGGTATCAGCTCCTTATCTTCTAATTTATCGCACTATCTGGATCTGAAGTTACAGAAGTACGTGAACTCACAAAAATCCCATCTAAAAGATTCAACCCAATTACTAAGAGATTTGAGAGATTTCCAATGGGAACCCACTTGTAGATGGGTAACAATCGATGTACAAGCCTTGTACACTTGTATTCCCCACGAAAATGGACAAAGAGCCGTAGGTGAAGTTCTCTTAAGGGATGATGAAGTCACTAAGGAGGAATCCTCATTCATACTAGAAGGGATAAAGTTCATCTTAAATCATAATTACTTCGAATTTGACGGTCAATTTTATGTACAACGCTGCGGTACAGCTATGGGCACAAAGTTCGCCCCCGCATATGCCAACATTTATATGGGCAATTGGGAAAATGAATATATATATTCAGAAGAAAACTTTAAACATTCTGAAATAGTTTATTACAAACGGTATATCGATGACCTAATCCTAATTTGGAATGGGAACAGCACGGGAGTGACAAACTTTGTAGAAGGTATCCAAATTAACCAATTTAACCTTAAGTTTACCTTTAAACAGAATGAAAAGCAGATCGACTACCTGGATGTCGTATTCACAGCTGAAACCGATGGGAACATCTCCTCAAAAACATTCTTTAAACCAACAGATGCAAACGGGTTTATACCAACCGATAGCTGTCATCTAACCAGATGGAAGACATCAGTCCCCTACTCCCAATTCCTAAGATTGCGGAAGAACTGCAGCACCTTGGAAGGGTATTGGGATCAATCAAATACATTAGTCAACAAATTCCTGGAAAAGGGCTATGAAAGGAATCAAATAGAGCAAGATCAAAAGAGAGCCTCACAACTACAAAGAGAACTACTCCTGGAGAAGAAAACCAAGGGTGTCTCAACTCAATTTTCAAATATAAGACCTTTTGTAACGAAATACAGTCAAGAACACCACAAAATCAGGAAATGTTTGGACTCACATTGGCATCTGGGTACTTGTGAGTTATCCGGGCGTCCGATTTTTTGATTGTATGCCTTAAGTTAAGGCATACAATCAGATGCGATGCGATGCGATATCGCATCGCATCGCATGCGACCATCGGATGCGATGACCCGATTTTTCCATAGGAATCAATGTTAAAATGATTCCTATGGAAAAAGGGGTCCTTTTCATACCCCTACTATCCAAGTGGGCATGGAGTTGGATATAAACCTGTGGCGAGCGTAGCGAGCCACCGAGCCCGAAGCGTGGCGAGCGAAGCGAGCCCCGCGAGGGGACGGTATTCCGTGTCCCCTCGCGGGGCTCGCTACGCTCGCCACGCTTCGGGCTCGGTGGCTCGCTACGCTCGCCACAGGTTTATATCCAACTCCATGCCCACTTGGATAGTAGGGGTATGAAAAGGACCCTTTTTCCCATTGAATTCCATGTTAAAATGGACTCAGTCCATTTTAACATTGATTCCTATGGAAAAATCGGGTCATCGCATCGCATCGCATCGCATCGCATCCGATGGTCGCATGCGATGCGATGCGATGTCCCGATCCGACCCGATTTAAAAATCGGACGCCCGGATAACTCACAAGTACCGGCATCTGCTACTAAAGGACCCTATCTTAGGCCCCCAATTACCAAGGAAACCACCTATAGTCTTCAAAAGAGCAAACAACTTGAAGAATATGCTGGCACCAAGTAAACTCAAGGGAACTCCTGCCCAGACCATTGAATCTAACTTCTTGGAAAAACGCACGGGAATTTTTCCATGTAACAGATGCATTTGTTGCAAACACATCGAGAGAAAAAACTACGGATGGCTAAAATCCAACTTCTCCTGGCTACCACAACTTAAAGATATAGTGACTTGTGATTCCACCTACATTATATACATGCTAAAATGCAGCTGTAATCTCATCTATGTAGGGAAGACAAAGAGAAATCTAAAACTAAGAATTCAAGAACACTTAAGAAACATCAAGAATAAAATACAAAATCATAGTGTTCCGCGCCACTTCCTGAAGAAACACAATTCAGATCCAAGTAAACTAACATTTATAGCCTTGGAACATATAAAAATTGATAACCGTGGAGGGGACAGGGACCAGACTCTAGCAAGGAGAGAGTCATATTGGATCTTCTCCCTTAATTCACAGATTCCTAATGGCCTAAATGAAAACATAGAGATGACAGCATTTCTTTGAAGAGCACACTTCATGGCATAGACCTAGGATTGAGGGGAAAAGCCTTGAATAATATACTAAAATACTACTATAAAAACCCTTATATTGAATACTACTACGATGAATAATGATAAAACTCTTCTTGTACACTGTATGAAACTTTTTTGTATACTGTATAAAATCAATATGTCTGTATGAATTAACATCAGATGGATGCTTAAAATTCCACTCATTGGATGTATGTATATATATATATATATATATATATATATATATATATATATATATATATATATATATATATATATATATATATATATACAGTATGTATGTGTATTTTTTTTATGTGAGAGAGAGAAAAAAAAAACATTTTTTATATAAAAACATTTTTTATATGTAAAACTTATATGTTATGATATTTCTGTATTGTGTCCATAATGATTTCTCTATATCAATTTCTCTATATTCTTTTTCATAAGAGTATAAATTACCAAACATTACGATATTTCCATACTATGTCCAAAATAATTTTTCTACACCCTTTTCCATAAGGGTATAGACTATTAAACAAAATCTGTGATTGTAGATAATCCAAACTCAGGTATAATCATAATTTGAGAACTACTATATATGAAAATGAGGATCTTAGCGCCGATTAAGGGACAATTAGATAAATAGATTTTTTTAATTATAGCCCCTAATAGTCCAGTACATCAGACAATCATAGAAGAAAAAAAAAAAAAAAAAAAACAACACCATTATAAATATTGAATTATATTTATTTTAAGTATTAACCAATAGCAAGAATGAGGAAGTGATGTCACTCCTCATTCCCTATAAATATAGAACCGGCCCATATAACCTTCATTCTGCTGGCCTTCTCTGGAGAGACCAGATGCAGCATTGGAGGTAAGACCCATTATTAACTTTCTTAATGATCAATTAGAAAACTTGCTGGACAACAAATTGATTGTTATATATTTTAATTCATTTAGTTTTTTTACCATATCCTGGATGATTGACCTACCATTCACATTATAGGTATGTAACTAGAAATAAAATAGTAGATTCATGGTTATTATACCTATATATTTTTTAAGAATATATTTTTAAAAGAATAAGCAAACCTAATATCAAATCATGCATAATTTTTTAATTTAGGTAAAAATAATTTGCGGGAGAGGAGGCCAACTGGATTATTTTTATCCATTAATCTTTTAGGTATGTGATCTAAATAATGTTTTTTGTATAAAAGAAATTAAAAATTAAAGTAAAATCATGAAATAAAGATTAAAATTAATAAATGTTTTTCCACAGGCATTATATTGCCATCTTTTTAATTGCACAGTAAGAATTGGACATATTAATTAGGTATGTATCACAGCAAAATCATCACTATTATAATATATTCAGATGGATCTTGAAAATTGAAACCCCTATATATGTTTTTTAAGGATATATCAAGCCTTAAACAGATAGAGGCACTGGAGAAAAATAAGGAGTTAATCACTTCACCCTGTCGCTTTAATCTTGCACAAAAAGGTATAGAACCCCTCAATATCACTTGTGAAAATAAATACACTTTCTTCTTTCTTCATGTTCACCACCACTCTACCACCTCGTTCTCTTTCTTCTTGTTCTTCTTCATTTTTTATGGACCAGTTGTATAAAAAAATAAAAAATAAAAACTTTTTACTCTCACGCAATTGTATATTGATACAAAGTTTTATATTTGTAGATTTATGTTTTCCCTGATGAAGTCTCTGGAGACGAAACGCGTTGGAAACTGTCTACTCGTTGATTTTACTCAGATAATTCTCTGAAGACCAATAAATAAGTGCTGGAAGATTCCTCTTATGTGCTTCATTGGATACGATTGTGTTATTTGGACATTTACATTATAATTGTTGGCGCCATACCACTATTGGGTAAAAATATATATATATATATATATATATATATATATAATTTTGTACATTTTCCTTTTGATCACATAGATTAATATGCACGGTACAAAATAAAGAAATCGGAACATACAAATGGCAGTCTAGATAAGTCACATGGCCTGGTAACAATACAGAAATTCCAGCTACAACTTCCCACCGATACATAAACAGGGCTTCAGCACTAGACCGGGCTTAGGCATGTAGCCTTTTATCCAAGAAAAGTAGCGGGACTTTCGCTTGAGTAGTGGGTAACACAATTACTGCCAACAAATAGAATAACCCATGAATACAGATTGCATTATACGGTAATATTACAATATTAAATATAAATTAAAACGTCTAAAATAGGGGGGGGACAAGGGGAAGCGAGAGGAGGGGCATAGGATTAAATACCTCTCGTCCAATAGATGTTATTGATTGTACAATAATATACATCATATATTACATGTTAATGCATGTATAGCTAAGTACACAACAGGATTATACAGAAGGTGTTGGAAAACATGTAGGCAAGGAGAGTTTGCAGCAAGTATTCCAAGTAGGAGACTCAAATAAGGACATAATCTGGTCTTGTTGTTCCGGACCCAAGGATTCTATGTAAGGGCCCCATTTCTTATAAAACCGTATGCCACCCACTTCCACACTGGGCAAGGTCGCAAATCGTTCTAAGTAGAGAGTTTTGAGTAACCTGGAGTGCAGTGTGTTGAGTCTGGGTAGGTATCTGATTGTCTAATTGGTAAGTATTAACTTTTTACCGATGGTTAAGATCACACATAGTAATGGTATAATATGTTTTTTTATTTCCCGTGAGATGCCAGACTGAGAAGTTCAGCATAAGCATTGCCAGAGGGTCCAAACTCAATTGTAATTTAAAAGTATTATTAATGAATCCCAAAGTTTTGTACCAAAACTTTTTAAACTTTGGGCACAACAAGAAGCAGTGAATGAACAACGCCACTGGGGTGCCAAATTTCAAACATTTAGAAGTAGAGTTTGGGACCATGTGTGCCGTCTGGCCGGGGGACATGTATGCCCTATGCAAGAACCGCAGATGGGTTTCCTGTAGCTGAGCCGAGTGTACCTATTTAAAAATTATAGGTAGGCACCCATGTAAACACCAGGGGTCTAGACAAGTCCTTCTCCCAGTTCGACACTCCGCGCTCCCATAGCTTATCTGGATACAGAGGGAGAAATTCCCAGCATAAAAGTTTAATCCTATACGCAGCCAGAGAAACAATAGCTGTCAATTAGGTAAAAGGGTCTAGATGCAAGGATATGTCATAGGGAGGAGGTAAAGATTGCACTTAATGTCTGACTTGCAAATACATTTAAAAAAAATCTGAATTAAATATATAAAAATTTTCAGCCATGAAAGCAAAAGAGAGGATTGTACCCCCAGGGTCAAACACATCTTTAATAGAAAGTATTCCCTTCCTTTGCCACAGAGCAAACTTAGCATTGCCCTGGGCTGCCAGGAAACAAGTGTTTCCACAAAAGGTGAGAAACCTAAAGTGTGCTGGGTGCCGTTTCAAACATTTGTTTTCAGACAACATAAAACAAAACGTGGAATACAACTTAACAGGCGCTTTGGATCTTGAGGAACACCAGGATTCCTCCCATACAGTATGTTGGGTCAGAGAAAAAAAGAAAATGACATCTATATAGTGAAGTACTTCATTTAATGACATTATTAAAAACAATATAAAAGCAATTTAAAAGCAACAAGCACTAATTGTAAAGTGCCACAATGAATCCTCTATTGAACAGAGACTGGAAATTACCTAATGGATAGGAACTGACAAGCAAGCAGTTCCCAATAGGCTCAAAACAAGCTCCACAGCTGATGATACTGCTGGGCTCCCCATGTAGAATCTTGTCCGATTCTCCAGTCACCTCTCAAGCTAAAGTGCAGTGTCCAACGCGTTTCTTCCTCCAAGTGAGGACTTTTTCAAGGTGTACCACAATCTGCACTAGAAGCTCCTTATATAGTTGATACTAATCCGCACCGCAGCTGGACTCCTAATCATTTGATGAACTACCTGCCCCATAGTCCTCTGCTTTGGTGCGGACTTCCGGTCACGCCACAGTCACAGCATCCAGGGTTTCCCAGGCAACTCCGGCTTCTGACACAGCAGAGAACCAGGTGCCGCTATGTCACTTCCGGATGGGCGTCTTCTAGCTTGAAGGAATGTTTAACTTGTATCTAACTCTCTCTGCACAAGTAACACCTGCCCCACCTGCAGTGCACATGATTTTGTCCATGTAAGAAGGAATTTGTCAGAAGGAGTGAATTACGATAACTCCCATAGCGCAACCTGTAGCTCATGAGATGCCACTTTGGCGCCATTGTCAGGTAAGTTTATTAGGGTGACAGCTAATGGCTCAATAGCAAGCATGAAAAGGAGGGGGGAGAGGGACACCCCTGTCTCGTTACACTTGAGAGAATCTTGAAGTGGGTCCTGAATAGAGAGATTTTAATGTTAATTAAACTGGAGGGGAATTTAAACTTAGCCAGAGTAAGGAAGATATGGTCCCAAGAGACCATATCAAAGGCATTTTAGGCATCTAAAGAGAGAAAAAAGGAGGTTTCTCTGGTGTCATTTGTGGATAACCAGGGCATGGCAGAGATCACCTTTCGGATATTAGACATGGAGTGCCTCCCAACTATGAATCCGGTCTGATCTGGATAAACTATGTTTGGGAGAAGGTGTTACAAGATACAATTTGATATTATGGATGTGAATGATTTATAATCAACATTTAAAAGGGATATGGGTCTATATGATCCCAGGAGATGAGGGTCATGGCCAGGTTTAGAGTAAGCGTATAATAGCATCAGTAAAGTATTTAGGGATAGAGCCAGAAACAATAATACCATTTAAAGCAGCAGTGATGTGCGGCAGTAATCTTGGTTAGAGGATTTTATAAAATTTACCTGAAAAGCCATCAGGGCCCAGGGATTTAACCGGTTTTAAATGCGTAATGACTGCTTCTACTTCTTGAGTATCAACTGGTACTCCCAGTCGCGATGTTGCTTCGTGATTTAGATTAGGAACCACAACCTGATCCCAGAAATTGGTCTCAGTTACAACGTCAAGCCAAATCCTGCTAGAGAACCATCTGTTTTTTTTATATTTTGAATAATAGATAATGGTGAGTATGTTTTTAGTAAACTGGATAAAAGACGACTGTTTTATTACCGAATCTATGGAATCGGTGGTCTCTATAGAAGGGGTGTCTATCTCCCATAGCAGATAGTAGGGTATCAAAGTTCGATTTGGCCGTCAAATACCCAGTTTTATTGGGAAGGGAGGGGTGTTGTTTATATTGTGATTATGCAGCTGACAAATCAGATTGAAGGGACTTGTATCTAGCGACATACTCTTTTTTTGTTGAGAAACAAATTGGATAATACTGCCTCTAATTACCGCTTTTGAGGTTTGCCAGAATAGAGTCGGGTAGCTATCACAAATCTCCATATTGTCTATTTTAGCCTCCTCCAAAAATGCCTCAAGACGGTTACAAAAACCAAGTGAAGTAGTAAGATGTGAGGGAAAGCGCCAAAGTTGGAAAGAGCCTACATCAAGGGACAGAGCCAGATTGAGGTCTAAATGGGCATGGAGCTGAAAATGATCAAGGGCCTATTATGCGCAATAATAGGGGTTGCGGTCAACACCTAATAATGTGGGTGGCGTGACCAGTGTTCTGTTTATATATTTATATTATATTTATATATGCCTAGAAAAGGCAGGGGGCTGGCATAAGAAAAATGCAGGGAGATATAATGGCGGGTGCACTCCAAAAGTGCACCCGCAGGACGCCGATGTCCTAAGATACTTGCGGGGTGAGGCGGCACTCCAGTCATAAAAAAATACTGAAAGCCAAAACTTGGTAGACAATATGTCAGCACCTTTTATGTGGTAACCTAAGTTTACCACACCATATACCCCTTATACAAATCATGCAACACAATAGTAACCCCTTATACTGTACTTGCTTCTTACACATTATGCCACATGGAATGAGACAAAATTCACACCGATTGAGCAAAAATTCACACTATGGCACACAGAGTGAGTCAAAATTCACGTTATGCCACACAGATTAAGGCAAAATTCACATTTTGCCACATGGATTGAGCCAAAATACACACTATACCAGGCATGTTCAAACAGTGGCCCTCCAGCTGTTGAACTTACACGTCCCAGCATGCCTTGACATAGTTTTAGCATTCCCTAATTGCAAAACTGTGGCAATGCATGATGGGACTTGTAGTTTCACAGTTGGAGGGCCATAGTTTGGACATGCCTGCACTATACCAAACAGATTGAGCAATAATGCACAATATGCTTCATAAATAGGGGCATTGCGCGCCGTCTGGAATACACACATGCAGTCTATGCAACTGAAGGTCTGAGCAGTAAACATAGCTCAGAGGATGGGGTAAAAGTGGTGTTGATTGGGGGAGGAGGCAGTGTGGTGCGGATGGGGAGGAATAGAAATGTGTAGATCAGACTTGTCCAACCCGCGGCCCGCGGGCCGCATGCGGCCCAGGTCGGCTAGCAATGCGGCCCAGTGCAATTTTTTAAACTGGGAAAATCTGAAAAGAGAAAAAAAAAAAACCTGCTGGGAACGGGCTTCAATGGCTGTTGTGGGGCATGATGTTTCTTCTGAAGCCCGGTCCCAGCAGTCCTTTGCGGAGGTGCGTGGGTGCACGGGTGACGTCATCACACACCCGCGCACTGACGTACGGCGCTTACAAGATGGTCAGGCGCCAAAAGGAGTCGGTGGAGGCTGGCACTCAACGTGCAGTCAGCCGCCATACGGAGGGAAGGAAAGCAAAGCATATCTGGCGGCATAAAGACAGCGCTGGGTCCTGCTGCAGGGCTGAAGGTGGAGGGGCGGACGGCGCAGCAAAAATAGTAAGACTTATTACAGGTCGGGTGGGGTGGCGTGGTTTGGGGGGGGTGAAGAAGAGGAACTGTGGGGCATGTGTGTCACCTGGCACTGTGGGGGCATATGTGTCATATGGCACTGTGGGGGCATGTGTGTCACCTGGCACTGTGGGGGCATGTGTGTCACCTGGCACTGTGGGGGCATATGTGTCACCTGGCACTGTGGGGGCATATGTGTCACCTGGCACTGTGGGGGCATATGGCACTGTGGGGGCATATGTCACTGTGGGGGCATATGTGTCATATGGCACTGTGGGGGCATGTGTGTCATATGGCATTGTGGGGGCATATGTGTCATATGGCACTGTGGGGGCATATGTGTCATATGGCACTGTGGGGGCATATGTGTCATATGGCACTGTGGGGGCATATGTGTCATATGGCACTGTGGGGGCATATGTGTCATATGGCACTGTGGGGGCATGTGTGTCATATGGCACTTTGGGGGCATGTGTGTCATATGGCTTATTCTCTGTGTCAGAATGTGAGAAACAATGTCAAACATCTCACTAACTTCATTTCCAATTAAGTTTAATATGTTAACTATGTTGTCTATGTTTTTTTTGGATGATCAGGTATCGTTACTGTTATTTTATTTTATGTGCGGCCCAAACCAAATTTTCATCTTCTAATGTGGCCCAGGGAAGGTGAAAGGTTGCACACCCCTGGTGTAGATGGTGGGAAGGCTAAGCAGCACTGATGGAGGACTAACGAAGCAGATGCGTGGAAAATAGTCGCACAGATTGGGGAAGGTAAGACAGTGATGCGATTGGGTGGGAAACAGGAGCAGTTGGAGGAAAGACAGCACTGATGGGGGAGGGGATTCAGAGCAAAGGGGAAAAAGGTAAAACAGAGCAGCACAGATGGAGAGGGGAGACAGCAGTACAGATGGAAGGACACTGTCATGGATGAGGTGGCAGAGCATCATGGATGGAGGGGGAGACAGTGTATCGCTAATAGAGGGGAAGCCAGTGGCACAGATAGAAGGAAACAGAGTGGCATCGGTGTGGAAAGACAGGGCAGCGCAGATGGGGAAAGACACATTGTGCAGATTAGGGAATACACACAGCAGTAGGTATCGGGGAAGACAGAGCACCATGAAGGCGTATAGGAGAAGAAAGTGTAGATGCATAGTAGTTGGAGTATAATAGTTTTTGCAATTATAAAAGATGTTTCTGGTAACTGAAACAAGGTTTGATACTTTGCGCTGATTGGTATTAAGCACTGCAGCTAATACCTAGGGGGATTTACCAGAACCCCTAATACTGTAGGCAAGGAAAAAAACGAAATGGTACAGCGCTGTGCTTAATATAATTTATACATTTATTAAAAATTAATTAATTATAATTTTGCTAATTAATTTTTAATAAATTTATAAATTATATTAAGCACAGCGCTGTACCATTTCGTTTCTGGTAACTGCATGTGAATACTAAATGAAATGGATATATGTAATGAGTGTGAAAGATGTTGGACCCTTAGTGGGATAGTTCTAATAATAGTGTTCATTCTAGCACCCACCATCTTTGAAAACCCATGCAGTTCCTCTACCCTGTCTGGGGTGTTGCTGTCTGCTGTAGTGTTTCTAGCACAGGTCTGGTTTGCAGTGCTAATATACAGACCACACTGTGCTAGAATTACTACAGCAGACAGCTACACCCCAGGCAGAGAAGAGGAACTGCATGGGTTTTCAAAGATGGCAGGTGCTAGAATGAACTCTATAGTAACTCAGAGGTATAGACAGTTTTAGATGATTGCGGGTACTTACAGTATTAGGATGAGTGCGCCACATAACTGCTCAGTCCTTCAGTTGCATAGACTGCATGTGTGTATTCCAATGAGCACACAAATCTGTGAAATAGCAGCTCCACCATTGTTTGAGTGACAGCAATCTCACTCTGTGAGAGTGCTGAATCTGCACTTACCAACAGGCTGTGATGGCGTATCATATCTGTATTGCGCAAGGAACACGTCCATTAAGGCACCAGCCTTAATGATCGGAATTTCCTTGCTTTTTGGAGTTTGAGTGGAAGAGTTACAACAGGTTTCAGAAATGCCAGATCACGTATTAGAAGCCTTAATGGGACATGTGAAACAGTAAGGTTTTTTGTCAATGGAATTTGATAGCTTTTTTCAATTTTTTTTTATTTTATTTAAAATTTTAAAATTTCAGTGTAAGAATAAAATTTTATTTTTTAAATGTTTAATGATAACACACCCCTGGCAATGAGCATTAGGGTTATTGGCTGCGGGGGGTGTGCATGGTTAGGGTTATAGGCTGTAGGGTATGTGTATGGTTAGTGTTATAGGCTGTGGGGTGTGTAAAGAAAAAACATATCACCACCAGGTGATAAAGGCGCTTGCCGGGTGGGTTGTTTAGTAGGCTGCTCACACAGAGGGGAGGTTTAATCCCCTGGTATGGTAGGTACGAGAAAAAAATGGAGGAGTGTGTGGAGCGCTCAAAGAATTATTGTAGGTACTGTAACAATCAATTATGTTTACAGTAAATAATATATAGTAAATAATAAAAAATAAAAATGATCAATTGGGTATCACAAAATATAAATTAATTTAATTATCACATCAAATAAGAATAATAAAAAATACAATTAATAAGGATGCACATAAAATCTTACAAAAAACATAAATATATTGCACTTCAGAGAGATGTTATAAGGCATACAGTAAACCACTTGTTTAAAATTGAAACTTAATAAGAGCAATGGATACTTAAATGCGTCCCGCTTGTTCCAAGATGGTGCTCCCCTCTTGTTAGGGTTTGTAGTCCCCACATAGGATGATGGAGGGGGGGGGGGGGGCTGGGGATAGGTGGGAAGATCCGGATTCAGCTTGTACTTGTGGGTGTCCAAATGTTCCTGCTGGAGACCTTGATCTTTAATTCCACTGGTGGGCAAGATGGAAATACCTTACTTCACGGATAGAAGGCTCCAGAAATTAGCAGGTGGCAATTACCCAACTTGTACATCTAATGTGGGGGTGCCGGCAGGAAGTGTGATGAGTCTGTGGGGGGGCAAGAGGAGCTGGTTCAAGGGGAATAGGTGAAGGTATCCAGAGTCCAGACAAGGGTTAAACCTGGTGCGTTTCGTTGTACTAAGACAACTTTCTCGACGGCCGTCGGCTATCTACCCTCGTGGGGGTCCACGACCCCCATAGAGGGAGAATAGAATAGGTGGGGGGGGACAGAGTACACACACAGGGGCACTGGGGGGACAGCATACACATGGGGGCACTGGGGGGACAGCGTATACACGGGGGCACTGGGGGGGACAGCGTACACACAGGGGGCACTGGGGGGACAGCGTACGCACAGGGGGCACTGGGGGGGACAGCGTACACATGGGGGGCACTGGGGGGACAGCGTACACACAGGGTCACTGGGAGGACAGCGTACACATGGGGGGCACTGGGAGGGGCTAGTTCTTTCTCTGATCCAGCACCCCTTTTCACAGAAAAGCACCCCTTTCATACGCTGTACACCCTGCACCCATTCCATTCTACTCATCATCAGTCCGGCAGAGCAGCAGTAAAGGCCACTGGTAAAATTGCTGAGTATTGTCCCAATTTCACATTACACAGCAAGCAGTTACCCATATTCATATTACATAGCGTATAATTACCCATATTCACATTACACAGCACGCAGTGACCCGTATTCATAGTACATACTGCATAATTACCCATATTCACATTACACAGCACGTAGTGACAATTTTTATATTACACAGCACGTAGTGACACATATTCGCATTATATAGCGCGTAGTGACCATATTCACATTACACAGCACGTAGTGACCCATTTTATATCACAAAGCACATAGTGACCCATAGTTGCATAACACAGCACGCAGTGACACATATTCGCATTACATAGCGCGTAGTGACCATATTCACATTTCACAGCACGTAGTGACCCATAGTCACATTACACAGCTATTAGTATCCTATATTCACATTACACAGAGGGTAGTGACCTATATACACATTACATAGGACGTAGTGACCTATATTCACAGTACGCAGGACATACAGATATGCCCAAGTACATCGTGGCTGCGTTGCGCATAAAGTGCGCTATGCAAATCGCGCATGGATCGCGCCTGCTCCTTGTTCTATAATCCCGTTATAGATCGCGTTATAACGTAACGTAATCTTGTAAATGTAACCTGCAGTTACACTCATTGACCACCAGATGTCACTTTTCCCAAACAGTACAGCGCATGCGTAAAAATCTCTTCTACAAAACAGTGGCTGCCACGACTTTTCACTACGGATTTTGTCCTTACTTTACGGACAGAGTGTTTGTATTTATTCGCAGAAGCAGCTACGTATGATCATTTATGTAATTGGTACAGAAGCCATGCTAACCTTTGCTATTGCTGGATGACTACTTAAAACATTATTTGAGGACCTACAGTATCATACTATACACTACAGATTTTGTCCTTACTTTACGGACAGAGTTTTTGTATTTTATTCGCAGCCGCAGTGACGTATGGTCATGTATGTAATTGGTGCAGAAGCCATGCTAACCATCTGCTATTGCTATAATCACAGGCAACAGTGGCCTAGCGGGTAGAGGCACAGCTTCACTATGTCAGTATCAGTAGTTCGATCCTCAGTTGGTTACAATATTTTTTCATTTTTTAAACATACTTTTTTTTTTTTAAACCAATACAGGTACTGTAGTTACAGTATTTGGTGCTTACAGTATCAAATTCTTTCGGACTTTTCCACAAACAAAAATTCACAATGGCAGGCCGCCATGTACACGATAGTTAATACCCATACATACTGCGCTACAGAGAACGTTTTTTTTTTCGCTAAATAGATTTAGCTTTTCAGGTAAAAGTCCTTGCTTTGAGGACCGTGTTTTGGGATTAAATTCGCTTCTCCAGCTTTTCAAGGCTACACATGTCCCTGGTTCAGAGTGCTACTGTGTGAACATACAGTAGAAGCCATGCTAACCTTTGCTAAACAGCCACGACTTTTTACTACGGATTTTGTCCTTACTTTACGGACAGAGTGTTTGTATTTATTCGCAGAAGCAGATGCGTACGGTCATTTATGTAATTGGTACAGAAGCCATGCTAACCTTTGCTATTGCTGGATGACTACTTAAAACATTATTTGAGGACCTACAGTATCATACTATACACTACGGATTTTGTCCTTACTTTACGGACAGAGTTTTTGTATTTTATTTGCAGCCGCAGTGACGTATGGTCATGTATGTAATTGGTGCAGAAGCCATGCTAACCATCTGCTATTGCTATAATCACAGACAACAGTGGCCTAGCGGGTAGAGACACAGCTTCACTATGTCAGTAACAGTAGTTCGATCCTCAGTTGGTTACAATATTTTTTCATTTTTTAAACATACTTTTTTTTTTTTTAAACCAATACAGGTACTGTAGTTACAGTATTTGGTGCTTACAGTATCAAATTCTTTCGGACTTTTCCACAAACAAAAATTCACAATGGCAGGCCGCCATGTACACAATAGTTAATACCCATACATACTGCGCTACAGAGAACATTTTTTTTGCAACAATAGATTTCTCCAAACTCAGACACAGACCGACACCTCAGACAATAAGATGTTGATTGCAGTCATACAAAATACAGTATGTTAATTGCAGTCTGCCTTTTTGTTTCACTGCTAATTGTACATAATTCAAATGCACCTATCAGCTTCGTGAAGGTTTTCCTTTGTCTCTGCCAGCATAAATTCAGCTACAGACGCTAAAATTGTCAAACTATCCAGTTTGTTTTTCTGCATCTAAACCGTGTAGAATTGCTACGGATCGTCTCTTCATCTCTTGCCTGTCCACAAGCACGAGATTGTACCTGTACAGCTGGACTATTCATTCTGCTGAATCCAAAGTCAAGTTGTTGCTGCGTTCCTGTTTCTACCAAGCTTTACCATCATACTGCCTTCCGCAAGAACAGTACAGTATCTTCTCGCTGGAGCAGTAAGTATAGTACAGTCATTTGTACATTTTGACTGATTGCTGCATTACAGTATACAGTACAGTAAGCAGCCAGGCTCCTACGATTACAAAATGGTCCCTGCGCGGAAGCGCTCAGTTCCCAACTTGTCCCTGAATGAACCTGTTTCCCTTCTTTCCCTACTGTTCAAATGCACCCGGTGCAGAATACTGTATACAATCGCTTGCTGTGTATACTGTATTCAGATACTGCAGGCTGCCGCTATGGGTATTGTCCGTAAATACTAGAGTCTGTTTCGCAGACTCATTTCGCAGACTTACTGTATACAGTATCGAGTAGTGATATTGTGATTTTTGATGGCTTCCACGTTCAGTGCAGTGCAGTAGAGATAGCGCCATTGAGAATATTGTACAATGTGTTAAAATTGCCTGGTGTGTATGGGCCGCAGATCCCCCACTAGCGATGACAATACTCTATTAGGGTGGGCTACTGTAGGCTGCTAAATACTAGATCTCTCCGTAATACTGTTGGTATAATACTGTAAATAACATATTTTTTCCTCAAACGAGGGGACCGGTGTTTTTCTCATGTTAACGGACTGTTTCGCAGGCTCAGTCAGTAATAGGAGCACATGTGATATCGTGATTTTCAGCCATGTTGGGAATCGACATGGCTGCACAGTGCAGTAGAGATAGCGCCATTTAGAAAATTGTACAATGTGTTAAAATTGCCTGGTGTGTATGGGCCTCAGATCCCCGACTAGCGATGACAATACTCTATTAGGGTGGGCTACTGTAGGCTGCTAAATACTAGATCTATCCGTAATACTGTTGGTGTAATACTGTAAATAACGTATTTTTTCCTCAAACGAGGGGACCGGTGTTTTTCTCATGTTAACGGACTGTTTCGCAGGCTCAGTCAGTAATAGGAACACATGTGATATCGTGATTTTCAGCCATGTTGGGAATCGACATGGCTGCACAGTGCAGTAGAGATAGCGCCATTTAGAATATTGTATAATGTGTTAAAATTGCCTGGTGTGTATGGGCCGCAGATCCCCGACTAGCGATGACAATACTCTATTAGGTTGGGCTACTGTAGGCTGCTAAATACTAGATCTCTCCGTAATACTGTTGGTGTAATACTGTAAATAACGTATTTTTTCCTCAAACGAGGGGACCGGTGATTTTCTCATGTTAACGGACTGTTTCGCAGGCTCAGTCAGTAATAGGAGCACATGTGATATAGTGATTTTCAGCCATGTTGGGAATCGACATGGCTGCACAGTGCAGTAGAGATAGCGCCATTTAGAATATTGTACAATGTGTTAAAATTGCCTGGTGTGTATGGGCCGCAGATCCCCGACTAGCGATGACAATACTCTATTAGGGTGGGCTACTGTAGGCTGCTAAATACTAGATCTCTCCGTAATACTGTTGGTGTAATACTGTAAATAACGTATTTTTTCCTCAAACGAGGGGACCGGTGATTTTCTCATGTTAACGGACTGTTTCGCAGGCTCAGTCAGTAATAGGAGCACATGTGATATCGTGATTTTCAGCCATGTTGGGAATCGACATGGCTGCACAGTGCAGTAGAGAAAGCGCCATTTAGAATATTGTACAGTGTGTTTACAACCTTCCGTGCTAAATTTGCTAGGGCAGGATCAACTACACAGAATCGGTTTTCCCTCCCCCTTACTGCACTTCTGCTTCAGGTACCATAAGTACCATAATGAACAGTGCATGATTCTCTTGAGGATCATACACACTAGACGCTTTTCATCTGAAAATTGCCTGGTGTGTATGGTCCAGAGTTCCCCGACTAGCGATGAGAATACTTTATTAGGCTATTGCAGGCTGCCGCTATGGGTATTGTCCGTATAATGTGGAATAAATACTGGATTGGGGTATTGTCCGTAATATTGTTGTAATACCGTAAATAACAGGTCCTTTCGCATCTTTTTTTTTTTGCATACTGTACTTGTAATTGAAGTAGTCACAGCAATAGGATCACGTGGTATCGTGATTTTCCGCCATTTTAGGGATCAACATGGATGCCACATACAGTACAGTGCAGTGAAGTAAAGATAGCGCCATTTAGAATATTGTACAATGTGTTAAAATTGCCTGGTGTGTATGGGCCGCAGATCCCCAACTAGCGATGACAATACTCTATTAGGGTGGGCTACTGCAGGCTGCTACTATGGGCATTGTCTTATAATCTGTGCTACTGTAAATACTGGATTAGTCCGTAATACTGTTGGTGTAATACTGTAAATAACGTTTTTTTTTCTGCAGGTGGGGGGGGGCGGAGTTTTGCGCATATTAATAGACTATTTCGCAGACTCAGTCATACAGTATACTGTACTGTATTTGTGTAAAAAATCCCCTAGCTGTGTACAAAATCCCCTAGCTGTGGGTGTTCGTATTGTAAGTACTGTAATTACAGTAATACTAGATTACAGGTATCCGGAGAACCAGAATACTGTACCAGTTTATTTTTTGATTTGTTTTTGAACTTTTTTGTACATTACTCTACATACTGTACTGTACATTGGCATTACGGTGTGTGTCATAAAGTACTGTATGTGTAATGGGCATTACGGTATGCCAATGGCCAATACAGTGTGCACAGTGGCGTAAGTACAGCATACAGCCCCAGCGGTGGTAAGGAAGGTGCTTACAGTAGCAAGCAGATTTGTGCTGTGGGGCTATTGTTACCCGCTGCCTTCTGCCCAGGTCCTGCTCTCCCAGCTCCCCCACCCCTTACCGCTCAGCATATTGCCACCGATGGTACCTGCCGCAACAGTGCATCAGTCCCGGCTCTCCCTGCTGCTGCTAATGAAAAGTGACACTAAGAATATGGCTGTCCCTGTACAGTAGAGCGTTTTTAAGAAACTTAGAGGAGTCCTCCACCTCCTCTAGGATCCTCAAAAACTGACTGCACTGGGAACAGAAGCTGCATGGATATTCTAAGATGGCGGGTGCTAGAATGAACACTAGTCCGTATCCCCTACAGTACAGTATGTACAGTAAATCATACAGAATGGTGTTCTGTTGTCCATGCCTCCTACCCACATACAGTACTGTATGGGGCTCTGAAGATCTGTCCTGGCAGTCTTTGGCCCTCCTCTGTGTCTATGCTCCAATATGGTTCTCTTCCTATTCCTCTACAGTATGTGCCCCCTCCCTGTCTGTCTGTCTCTGTCTGTTTGTCCGCCCGCCCATCAACAGTATGCCCCCCCCTCCATCCGCTGTCAATCTACAGTACAGTTCTGTATAGTACAGTACTGTACAGTATGTCCCCATCCATCTTTCTGTCCAACTACAGTATGCTCCCCTCCTAGTCTGTCTGTCTAAGCCCCATCTGTTAACGTACTGTACTTTTGTTTATCGCTTCATCCCTTTTATTGAAAAAAAAAGCTCATGTCTATGCAGTATGGTTACATAATTTTCACTACTGTAATACCATAATACAATACTGTATGCTACTGTATTGTACTGTAACTAATGTACTGTACTGTACAGGTACTGTACTGTATGTACTCTATTAACTTGAATCATATTGTTGTGTATTGTAGAGTGCACTGCCTACTGAAGATGGTGAAAAAAAAATTCTATTCTGGAGAACCTTCACTTGCATGTCCCAAGAGAATAGCTGCATTAGTGCCACACATTAAAAATAATATCGTTAAGAAGAAAGCAGGAAAAGAAAATATTCCTGTTGTCAAACTACGGAAAAATGCCAAGGCCAAGAACAAATCTTTGTACAGTATTACGTGACTGGAGGAGATTTTCACGATGAATGTCTGGTGCAAGACATTAACACTGATGCACAGCAAGACATTAACACAGTGACAGATGTGTCAGTTCCCGTAGATAATGACTTTGGAGCTTCACATTACACCTCTTGAACAAAAATCTCAATCACCGTCCCATAGGAAACTTAACTTTCTGGATCACAACCCACCACAATGTAGCTGCACAGGGCTGGTGAGAGACATTTTGGGCAAGATGACCCGCCTGGAAACCCAAAACAATGGACTGTCTGTACATGTGGATGAACTGAAAGCGGAAATTCATGTACTGACTGGACAAATTAACGTGCTGTCAGGAGGTCTGAATGACATGCTTGCTCAAGCCAAACAATGGCAAGCTGCTACAGGGCCACCCATTACACCCACAACATCTAATCCAGTACAATCACAATTTGACTGCCCTGATGCATTTGAAACAGAGGATTGTGACTTGGAAATGACCCAACCAACCACATATTTCCACTTCTCTGATTTGGAGATGACACCAGCTTCATCCAACCGATTGCCCAGCCCTAGCATGGACACAGAAACTAGTTTACCAAATGAATTGGTGAACATGGACACCACACCAGTGTCATCTCACTGGTTGCCTCCCACACATAATGCTTCAGATACACAACAACGTCAGACCAACTTAACAAGTACCCCACTGACATCTCACTGGTTGGCTGACAGACACAATGCACCATCCCAAGCCTCTAACAACATGGACACTGCAATGGTTGCATCATCCCAATTGTCCCCTGGAAATATGATCGTCGCAACCTTACCTCAACATCAAAGAACATCACCTCTACATGAAAGAACACCTAGAAGCATACCAAAAGAATTTTGCGCTGTGGGGATTTCCTTGCCTGACATGCCACTCAAAGTCATCACAGCTGAGGGTGTCAACACTCTCTTTGAAGCAGCGAAGATGGAAATGCACCGTTATGCACAACAGATTTTCCAAGAGCATGTTTCTTTTGACCTGTATAAGAATTGGTGCAATCGGGTCAATTTTGATGGTCAACGTAATAAATTCGCAATCCCAGAAAATCTGCGCCTCGATTTAGTGACACGACTCATGGAAAAATTTGATCTTACAAAGGCGGATTGTACCAAGACAAAGGCGGATTGTACCAAGATAAAGGACACTTTAAATGGATTGCTACGGATGCCCAGAGTTACACGCTGGATGTGCTTACTGTAGCACAGCAACTGGAGACGTCTCTTCAAACTGGCATCTACTGTACTCACAGAACAAAGGACAGGCAATGAAATGGAAAAAAAGTACGTTTATGATCTTACTGTACATTATCTCTCTCCCATCCCCTTCCCCTGCCAACATGTGTCTCTTCCCCCCCCCCCCTGAAATCCTTGTGACCATTCAGTACTAACGCTATTATTTTTTCTTCTCTCCCCTTGTCCACCATGCCACTCTACCATGAGCAAAATCAAGCGTGTTTGGGACAGAGAACAAAGGACAGGCAATGAAATGGGAAAAAAGTAAGTTTATGATCTTGGTACTCTTTACCTAGAACGGCGCCCATCGGGGTGATCGCGGGATCGCGGGCAGTACATAAACGGCCGCGACGCGATGCCCGCGATCACCGCGATTTTCCCATAGGGAACAATGTTAAAAAGCCAGATTGACCGCGATTTTGCATTCAATGCCTCAATGCCCGCGATTTTACCATAGGAATCAATGTTAAATGGGCTACAGAGCCCAAATAGGCTCAATTAACCCTTAAATGTCACCCCAATTTTTTGACGCCACCCCACGATCCACGCCAACCCGAAGCGTGGCGAGCGCAGCGAGCCCGCGAGGGGCGGCGGTACGCGTCCTCCGACCTTTTCATGCCCTACTATCCACGTCGGCGTGGAGTTGAGAATAGAATAGTGTGGCGAGCGCAGCGAGCCACCGAGCCCGAAGCGTGGCGAGCGCAGCGAGCCCCGCGAGGGGACGCGGATACCTTCACAGTTATACGCGTCCCCTCGCGGACTTCACAGGTGTCCGTGGCGACGCCGACACCTGTGAAGCCCGCGAAGGGACGCGTTTACCTGTGAAGATATCCGCGTCCCCTCGCGGGGCTCGCTGCGCTCGCCACGCTTCGGGCTCGGTGGCTCGCTGCGCTCGCCACACTATTCTATTCTCAACTCCACGCCGACGTGGATAGAAGGGCATGAAAAGGTCGGAGGACGCGTACCGCCGCTCCTCGCGGGCTCGCTGCGCTCGCCACGCTTCGGGTTGGCGTGGATCGTGGGGTGGCGTAAAAAAATTGGGGTGACATTTAAGGGTTAATTGGGTCTATTTGGGCTCTGTAGCCCATTTAACATTGATTCCTATGGGAAAATCGCGGGCATTGAGGCATTTTACATTAAAATCGCGGTCAATTAGGCTTTTTAACATTGTTCCCTATGGGAAAATCGCGGTCATCGCGGGTACACGATTTTGATGTACCCGCGATTTACCCGCGATGACCGCGATTTTTTACCCCCGACGCCCGCGATTCTAATCGCGGGCGCCGTTCTAGGTAAAGAGTACCATGATCTTACTGTACATTATCTCTCTCCCTCTCTCACATCCCCTTCCCCTGCCAACATGTGTCTCTCTCTCCCCCCCCCCTGAAATCCTTGTGACCATTCAGTACTAACGCTATTCTTTTTTCTTCTCTCCCCTTATCCACCATGCCACTCTACCATGAGCAAAATCAAGCGTGTTTGGGACAGAGAACAAAGGACAGGCAATGAAATGGAAAAAAAGTATGTTTATGATCTTACTGTACATTATCTCTCTCCCTCTCTCCCATCCCCTTCCCCTGCCAACATGTGTCTCTCTCCCCCCCCTGAAATCCGTGTGACCATTCAGTACTAACGCTATTCTTTTTTCTTCTCTCCCCTTATCCACCATGCCACTCTACCATGAGCAAAATCAAGCGTGTTTGGGATAGAGAACAAAGGACAGGCAATGAAATGAAAAAAAAAAAGTATGTTTATGATCTTACTGTACATTATCTCTCTCCCTCTCTCCCATCCCCTTCCCCTGCCAACATGTGTCTCTCCCCCCCCCCTGAAATCCTTGTGACCATTCAGTACTAACGCTATTCTTTTTTCTTCTCTCCCCTTATCCACCATGCCACTCTACCATGAGCAAAATCAAGCGTGTTTGGGACAGAGAACAAAGGACAGGCAATGAAATGGAAAACAAGTATGTTTATGATCTTACTGTACATTATCTCTCTCCCTCTCTCCCATCCCCTTCCCCTGCCAACATGTGTCTCTCCCCCCCCCCCCCTGAAATCCTTGTGACCATTCAGTACTAACGCTATTCTTTTTTCTTCTCTCCCCATACCACTCTACCATGAGCAAAATCAAGCATGTTTGGCCCATAGAACAAAGGACAGCCACTGCCTTGTAAAAAGCTTTGTTGTGACCAACAGTACTTTAAATTATTGTACCTAAAATATGACTTTGTCCTGTTTAAATTAATGTACTGTTTAAAAAAATATATATATATATATTACTGTATACTGTATTTTAAGTCCCCACACATGATTCTAATTGTATGGTACTGTATAAAGAAGTTTTTGAAAGATGTATTGTACTGACACCTGCCCAGTATACTGTATTGTAATAATTACAAACTGCAAACCATCTTTAATGAAATGTACTGACAGTAATGATTTTTATAAAAAATTTAATCACCTAAACAAACAAAAATAAAAATTAATTAAATTAATCGCATCAGTAAATCAAATATCTGGTTGATGACGCCCTGGAGCATCATCACCACTCTTCTTAATTCATCTGTGAAAATAAAGAAACAAACAATGTACAGTTTAGAACAGAAATACAGTACAGGTTGAATAGTATACTGTACTTTACCTCTATCCATGGGTGGTGGATTTGGAGGAGGGGCGGAGGCTGCCTGGTCCTCTTGTACCCTTGGCACTGTGGAAAAATGAGAAAATATGCTTTATAAATAAAGTTGTTATTACTGTATTATTATTATTATTATTATTATTATTATTACTTGTAATACAGTAAGTTATGGTTATTACTGTAAAGTAAGTGTGCGACGTGCAGCATATGGCCAGCGGCTCAAAATGGAAGGAGGCTGCTGCGGCTCTGGCAGGCGGGAATGCAGTTTAAAAAGGAAGGAGGCTGCGGCTCCGGCAGGCATCTGATAGGAAGAGTGCTTAGTGCTTCCTGAAAGTGTGTGCAGTGCGCCGCCCAAGCAATGAGCATGAATGAGCACAGTTTCTATTATCCCTGTTTTACAAACATTTGTCAAGCCCTGGCATAATGTGTAATGGGCAGTATGCTGTGTAGCATTATGTAGAATGGGCATTACTGTGTGTGGCATTATGTGGAATGGACATTACTGTGCATGGCATTACAGTATGTGGAATTGGCATTACTGTTTGTGTAATTATCTCTAATGGGCATTAAAGTGTGTGGCATCTTGTGTAATGATAGGCGGTGATGGACATGTCCAGTGATTGACATGCCCCTGGAATGGTGCACCCCCTAATAAAATGGTCTACGCACACCTACTGTATGTACAGGAATGCTTACTTTCTTCCTGGCGGATGGATGCACTAATAAAATGGGCTACGCACACCTACTGTATGTACAGGAATGCTTACTTTCTTCCTGGCGGATGGATGCACAGGGGCTTGTGAATGGGTACAGGGGACGAGGAGGGGTGGCCAGCCAATAATGTCTGGTCAGGTCTGGCCCTGTAAAAAATAATAAAGCACATTGGCCCCTGTACAATACAGTATTGTACAATGTACAGTACTGTACACGCATGATTGCCCATCCGCCAGCGCAGGGGATGTGGCGGTTACCGGCACTGTGTGAGAGTCGCTTGCTAGGTTGCCTGAGTATGCAGGGCTGCCACGGGGACACTACGCTAACTGCGTTAGGCTGACGTTGGCCGAAGCTGACAGCGTCGGCCAACGGCACGCCAAGAAAAGATACAAGTTCGAAAAAAACCCCACAAATACTGTACAGTACAATAAACAAATGACAGGACTTACTCTCAGGACTTACTCTCTTCTTACTGTAAATGGGGAAAAAAAAAAGCCGTGGACTGTTTTCCATAAAGTGCTGCGTCCGCCACACTTGATAAAATTGACTCCACGTCAACGTGGATAGTGGGGGTATGAACAGGTCGGGAGGACACTTACTGTGTCCGCTTGCAGCTTCCGACACACTTCCGGCTGCCACAATTTGAGGGGGCCGTATGGGGCGTACCCTTTCCATCCTCCTCTGAAGTCCTGTGTAAAAATAATTACATTACAGTATACTCTACTGTAGTGTCCTTTGAAACATTAGTTCACACACACTACTGTGATCAGTGGTAGAGTATTCAGTATTACACTACAATAGATAAACAATGTCTAGGTCAAAAGGTCGTGCAACAGACGTATTTGCGCACCGCACCCCTCCACCCCCACCCCCTTTGTGCACAAGATGCAGAGCTGCCTAACGGGGACACTACGGTAATTGCACAGGGCTCCCGCGGGGACACTACGCTGACTGCGCTAGGCTGCCTTTGGCCAATGCTGACAGCGTCGCCCAATGGCACGGCAAAAAACTACATTACGTAGTTCAAACACACAAACACAAAACACAATTAAGAAATGACAGGACTTACTGCTAAGCATCGTGGCGATGCTTGAGGGGGGGCCTGCAGCATCCCGGCAGGGAAGGGTCCCCTGTTCTTCAAGCGGAGGCACTGTGGGCAAATGACAAAAATGTACTCTTATTACTGTAAATGGGGCGGAGCTGGGTTTACAAAAAGGCGTGGACTGGTTTAATAAAGTGCTGCGGCCGCTATAGTGTACTTTATAAAATCCACTCCGCTCCAAAGTGGATAGGACACATAATGTACCGCTGCGCTTGCCCCGCTTACGGCTGCCCTGGATAGTGGTTGTTTCAAATGGAGGCATTTGCCAGTACAGTACAGGATTTAGTATTGCCACTGGCAAGTGCCTCCTTTGTTGTGCATCAGAGGCATTGGCGCAACGCTCCACCCCCACCCCCCCTGAAATGGAGACTACGCTGACTACGCAGGGCTGCAGCGGGGACACTACGCTGACTGCGCTAGGCTGCCGTTGGCCGACGCTGGCAGCGTCGGCCAACGGCACGCCAAGAAAAGACACAAGTTGGAAAGAAAGAAAAAATACACAAACTCAATAAACAAATGACAGGACTTACATTCAGACGGAGCGGCGCCACTTGTTGAGGCGGTGGGGGCTGTGTCGGCCTCCATGGGCAGGGTGCCCTGGTCTCCAAGCGTTGGCACTGTGGGAAAATGTCAAAAATGAGAAAATGTGCTGTTTAATGTAAATAAACTTACTGTACTCTTATTACTGTAAATGGGGCGGGGCTGGGTTTACAAAAAGGCGTGGACTGGATTTTATAAAGAGCTGCGGCCGCTATAGTGTACTTTATAAAATCCACTCCGCTCCAAAGTGGATAGGACACATACTGTAATGTACCGCTGCGCTTGCACCGCTTACGGCTGCCCTGGATCGTGGTTGTTTCAAATGGAGGCATTTGCCAGTACAGTACAGGATTTAGTACTGCCACTGGCAAATGCCTCCTTTGTTGTGCATCAGAGGCATTGGCGCAACGCTCCACCCCCACCCCCCCTGAAATGGACACTACGCTGACTACGCAGGGCTGCCGCGGGGACACTACGCTGACTGCGCTAGGCTGCCGTTGGCCGACGCTGTCAGCGTCGGCCAACGGCACGCCAAGAAAAGACGAGAGTTGGAAAGAAAGAAAAAATACACAAACTCAATAAACAAATGACAGGACTTACTCTCAGACAGAGCGGCGCCGCTTGTTGAGGCTGTGGGGGCTGTGTCGGCCTCCATGGGCAGGGTGCCCTCGTCTTCAAGCAGAGGCACTGTGGGAAAATGTCAAAAATGAGAAAATGTGATGTTTAATGTAAATAAACTTACTGTACTCTTATTACTGTAAATGGGGCGGGGGTGGGTTTACAAAAAGGCGTGGACTGGATTTTATAAAGTGCTGCGGCCGCTATAGTGTACTTTATAAAATCCACTCCGCTCCAAAGTGGATAGGACACATAATGTACCGCTGCGCTTGCCCCGCTTACGGCTGCCCTGGATAGTGGTTGTTTCAAATGGAGGCATTTGCCAGTACAGTACAAGATTTAGTACTGCCACTGGCAAGTGCCTCCTTTGTTGTGCATCAGAGGCATTGGCGTAACGCTCCACCCCACCCCCCCTGAAATGTACACTATGCTGACTACGCAGGGCTGCCGCGGGGACACTACGCTGACTGCGCTAGGCTGCCGTTGGCCGACGCTGGTAGCGTCGGCCAACGGCACGCCAAGAAAAGACACAAGTTGGAAAGAAAGAAAAAATACACAAACTCAATAAACAAATGACAGGACTTACTCTCAGACGGAGCGGCGCCGCTTGTTGAGGCTGTGGGGGCTGTGTCGGCCTCCATGGGCAGGGTGCCCTCGTCTTCAAGCGGAGTCACTGTGGGAAAATGTCAAAAATGAGAAAATGTGATGTTTAATGTAAACAAACTTACTGCACTCTTATTACTGTAAATGGAGCGGGGGTGGGTTAACAAAAAGGCGTGGACTGGTTTAATAAAGTGCTGCGGCCGCTATAGTGTACTTTATAAAATCCACCACGCTCCAAAGTGGATAGGACACATAATGTACCGCTGCGCTTGCCCCGCTTACGGCTGCCCTGGATCGTGGTTGTTTCAAATGGAGGCATTTGCCAGTACAGTACAGGATTTAGTACTGCCACTGGCAAGTGCCTCCTTTGTTGTGCATCAGAGGCATTGGCGCAACGCTCCACCCCCACCGCCCCTGAAATGGACACTACGCTGACTACGCATGGGATGCCGCGGGGACACTACGCTGACTGCGCTAGGCTGCATTTGGCCGACGCTGGCAGCGTCGGCCAACGGCACGCCAAGAAAAGACACAAGTTGGAAAGCAAGAAAAAATACACAAACTCAATAAACAAATGACAGGACTTACTCTCAGACAGAGCGGCGCCACTTGTTGAGGCGGTGGGGGCTGTGTCGGCTACATGGGCAGGGTGCCCTGGTCTCAAAGCGTTGGCACTGTGGGAAAATGTCAAAAATTAGAAAATGTGCTGTTTAATGTAAATAAACTTACTGAACTCTTATTACTGTAAATGGGGCGGGGGTGGGTTTACAAAAAGGTGTGGACTGGATTTTATAAAGTGCTGCGGCCGCTATAGTGTACTTTATAAAATCCACTCCGCTCCAAAGTGGATAGGACACATACTGTAATGTACCGCTGCACTTGCCCCGCTTACGGCTGCCCTGGATCGTGGTTGTTTTAAATGGAGGCATTTGCCAGTACAGTACAGGATTAAGTACTGCCACTGGCAAGTGCCTCCTTTTTTGTGCATCAGAGGCATTGGCGCAATGCTCCACCCCCACCCCCCCTGACATGGACACTACGCTGACTGCGCTAGGCTGCCGTTGGCCGACGCTGGCAGAATCGGCCAACGGCACGCCAAGAAAAGACACAAGTTGCAAAGAAAGAAAAAATACACAAACTCAATAAAGAAATTACAGGACTTTCTCTCAGACGGATCGGCGCCGCTTGTTGAGGCTGTGGGGGCTGTGTCGGCCACCATTGTCAGGGTGCCCTGGTCTCCAAGCGTTGGCACTGTGGGAAAATGTCAAAAATGAGAAAATGTGCTGTTTAATGTAAATAAACTTACTGTACTTTTATTATTGTAAATGGGGCGGGTGTGGGTTTACAAAAAGGCTTGGACTGGTTTAATAAAGTGCTGCGGCCGCTATAGTGTACTTTATAAAATCCACTCCGCTCCAAAGTGGATAGGACACATACTGTAATGTACAGCTGCGCTTGCCCCGCTTACGGCTGCCCTGGATCGTGGTTGTTTCAAATGGAGGCATTTGCCAGTACAGTACAGGATTTAGTACTGCCACTGGCAAGTGCCTCCTTTGTTGTGCATCAGAGGCATTGGCGCAACGCTCCACCCCCAACCCCCCTGACATGGACACTACGCTGACTACGCAGGGCTGCCGCGGGGACACTACGCTGACTGCGCTAGGCTGCCATTGGCCGACGCTGGCAGCGTCGGCCAACGGCACGCCAAGAAAAGACACAAGTTGGAAAGAAACAAAAAATACACCAACTCAATAAACAAATGACAGGACTTACTCTCAGACGGAGCGGCGCCGCTTGTTGAGGCTGTGGGGGCTGTGTCGCCCACCATTGTCAGGGTGCCCTGGCCTCCAAGCGTTGGCACTGTGGGAAAATGTCAAAAATGAGAAAATGTGCTGTTTAATGTAAATAAACTTACTGTACTATTATTACTGTAAATGGGGCGGGGGTGGGTTTACAAAAAGGCGTGGACTGGTTTAATAAAGTGCTGTGGCCGCTATAGTGTACTTTATAAAATCCACTCTGCTCCAAAGTGGATAGGACACATACTGTAATGTACCGCTGCGCTTGCGCCGCTTACGGCTGCCCTGGATCGTGGTTGTTTCAAATGGAGGCATTTGCCAGTACAGTACAGGATTTAGTACTGCCACTGGCAAGTGCCTCCTTTGTTGTGCATCAGAGGCATTGGCGCAACGCTCCACCCCCACCCCCCCTGACATGGACACTACGCTGACTACGCAGGGCTGCCGCGGGGACACTACGCTGACTGCGCTAGGCTGCCATTGGCCGTCGCTGGCAGCGTTGGCCAACGGCACGCCAAGAAAAGACACAAGTTGGAAAGAAACAAAAAATACACCAACTCAATAAACAAATGACAGGACTTACTCTCAGACGGAGCGGCGCCGCTTGTTGAGGCTGTGGAGGCTGTGTCGCCCAACATTGTCAGGGTGCCCTGGCCTCCAAGCGTTGGCACTGTGGGAAAATGTCAAAAATGAGAAAATGTGCTGTTTAATGTAAATAAACTTACTGTACTCCTATTACTGTAAATGGGGCGGGGCTGGGTTTACAAAAAGGCGTGGACTGGTTTAATAAAGTGCTGCGGCCGCTATAGTGTACTTTATAAAATCCACTCCGCTCCAAAGTGGATAGGACACATACTGTAATGTACCGCTGCGCTTGCCCCGCTTACGGCTGCCCTGGATCGTGGTTGTTTCAAATGGAGGCATTTGCCAGTACAGTACAGGATTTATTACTGCCACTGGCAAGTGCCTCCTTTGTTGTGCATCAGAGGCATTGGCGCAACGCTCCACCCCCACCCCCCCTGAAATGGACACTACGCTGACTATGCAGGGCTGCCGCGGGGACACTACGCTGACTGCGCTAGGCTGCCGTTGGCCGACGCTGGCAGCGTTGGCCAACGGCACGCCAAGAAAAGACACAAGTTGGAAAGAAAGAAAAAATACACAAACTCAATAAACAAATGACAGGACTTACTCTCAGACAGAGCGGCGCCGCTTGTTGAGGCTGTGGGGGCTGTGTCGGCCTCCATGGGCAGGGTGCCCTCGTCTTCAAGCGGAGTCACTGTGGGAAAATGTCAAAAATGAGAAAATGTGATGTTTAATGTAAACAAACTTACTGCACTCTTATTACTGTAAATGGAGCGGGGGTGGGTTAACAAAAAGGCGTGGACTGGTTTAATAAAGTGCTGCGGCCGCTATAGTGTACTTTATAAAATCCACCACGCTCCAAAGTGGATAGGACACATAATGTACCGCTGCGCTTGCCCCGCTTACGGCTGCCCTGGATCGTGGTTGTTTCAAATGGAGGCATTTGCCAGTACAGTACAGGATTTAGTACTGCCACTGGCAAGTGCCTCCTTTGTTGTGCATCAGAGGCATTGGCGCAACGCTCCACCCCCACCCCCCCTGAAATGGACACTACGCTGACTACGCATGGGATGCCGCGGGGACACTACGCTGACTGCGCTAGGCTGCATTTGGCCGACGCTGGCAGCGTCGGCCAACGGCACGCCAAGAAAAGACACAAGTTGGAAAGCAAGAAAAAATACACAAACTCAATAAACAAATGACAGGACTTACTCTCAGACAGAGCGGCGCCACTTGTTGAGGCGGTGGGGGCTGTGTCGGCTACATGGGCAGGGTGCCCTGGTCTCAAAGCGTTGGCACTGTGGGAAAATGTCAAAAATTAGAAAATGTGCTGTTTAATGTAAATAAACTTACTGTACTCTTATTACTGTAAATGGGGCGGGGGTGGGTTTACAAAAAGGTGTGGACTGGATTTTATAAAGTGCTGCGGCCGCTATAGTGTACTTTATAAAATCCACTCCGCTCCAAAGTGGATAGGACACATACTGTAATGTACCGCTGCGCTTGCCCCGCTTACGGCTGCCCTGGATCGTGGTTGTTTTAAATGGAGGCATTTGCCAGTACAGTACAGGATTAAGTACTGCCACTGGCAAGTGCCTCCTTTTTTGTGCATCAGAGGCATTGGCGCAATGCTCCACCCCCACCCCCCCTGACATGGACACTACGCTGACTGCGCTAGGCTGCCGTTGGCCGACGCTGGCAGAATCGGCCAACGGCACGCCAAGAAAAGACACAAGTTGCAAAGAAAGAAAAAATACACAAACTCAATAAAGAAATTACAGGACTTACTCTCAGACGGAGCGGCGCCGCTTGTTGAGGCTGTGGGGGCTGTGTCGGCCACCATTGTCAGGGTGCCCTGGTCTCCAAGCGTTGGCACTGTGGGAAAATGTCAAAAATGAGAAAATGTGCTGTTTAATGTAAATAAACTTACTGTCAGTGGCGTAACTATAAATTTTGCTCCCCCCAGCCAAAAAAATTATTGCGCCCCCCCCCCCCCCCCCCCATGGAATTTTGGTAAGGCAAAAAAAAAAAAGAGTTCATTTTTTTTCAAATCAAGTAATGTTTATTACGTTTTTGTCAATGTAAAACATTACATTACAATAAATAAATTTAAAGTGCTGCAGTTACTGAGCATCATTTATAAACTTAATAAACGTAGCACAAGTGTTCAACATAACAACAGCAAACAGCAAATAATTTTAGAATATAGGGCAGTGGCGCGCCCAGTTAGGACATCAACATACAATGAATAAATTGGGATCTGCCATATAAAATGGATAATACTGCCAGGGGCCCCAGAAACAAACAAGTCTAGTGACAACCAAACTTTCAACGGTGAACAAAATAACATTTTACTTGTATACTGCTACATTTCCTTCCACTCTTTTTTAAAATTTTGAACAACTATCTGAATTTCTTTCTTCGTGCTTTGGCTTCAGCAAAGTCATCAAGAACTTGATCCCGGTTCATTTTTCTACCTGCCTCACATTCAATGCTTAGGACTGAAAGGCTTTGCAGTCGTCCCTGAGACATGGTGCTTCGAAGATAATTCTTTATTAATTTCAGTTTAGAGAATGATCTCTCGCATGAAGCCACTGTGACTGGAATGGTCAAGAACAATAGCAAAGCTGTGCATACATTGCAATAGGAGCCTGCAATAATATTGTTTTCCACAATCATCAAATGTGCAAAATCAGCCATGTTGTTTAATTTCTGAATGTCGACCGGTAATACGGTTCGCAAGGTAAGCAACTCTTCAGCAAATGCTCTTGTCAGAAATTTTGGATAAAAATCCACAATCTTGTTTGCCGACCTTACAACTTCTTCATCTGTCGCCTTCAACAAGTTGGCCGGTATAACAATGCCAAACCTGTCTACAACTTCCTTCATGCCTTTAAACCTGTTTTGGAGTTGTCCATTAACCACATCAAGTGTGGCATAGAACACATTAACTCTAAACGCATCTTCAGGGTCTTTGAAAGGCTCGTGTTTGGCCAGATCGTCAAAGAATTTTATAATAGCATGTGATCGTTTGTTGCCAAAATTGGCATCAATCTTCCAAGTTTTTGCTAATGCCGCAGCTTCCTCCTTTGTTCGCTGATAATTATTTCTTAGTTCCGTCATGTCATTGGTAACCTGTGCCAGAAAGTTGACAGATTTTGATAGGTCTGCATCTTTTGCCTGAAGGAACTTAGAAGTTGTCTGAACTGATTTCAGGACCTTGTACCAAATAACAAGTATGAAAACAAATTTAAAAGATTCCATGGCTTTCTTCAGGCCACTTGCCTCATCTCTTTCATCTTTTTTTCCTTTCAAAATGATCTGTGTTAGTGCCTTCATTACTGCAGCAAATCGATTCTTTACTGCCAATACAGCATCAAACCTACTAGCCCACCGAGTAGGACACAACTTCTTCAATGTCACATCTGGATGACCCTCTACATTCATTCTTTTAAATTCATGGTACGGTTCCAGAAGTCTCCAACGATTAATGCTTGCAGCTAGAAAAGTATACAACTTCTGCAAGATGTCAAAGAACTTTTGGACATCTTCAATTTCTGCTACAGCATCATTCACAACCAAATTGAGATTGTGTGATGCACAGTGGACATACAAAGCATTCTTTTCTACCTTTTTGATGTTGGCTTGTACACCATTGTAGATTCCACTCATCGCTGCAGCTCCATCATAACCTTGGCCAACACATTTTGACACATCAAAGTTTTTTTGTTTTAAACCTTTCAGAATTTCATTTGACAGCCCCAAGGCAGTTTGATCAGTGATTAGTCGAAATCCAAGAAATGTCTCTTTAATTAGTACTTCTGTTGGTCTGCCACTCTCATCCTTACTTATAGTTACATATCTGTAAACTTCACTCATCTGATCACACTTCGATATGTCTTGCGTCGTGTCCATAAGAATTGAATAGAATGGTTGTTCAGCTATCTCATTGACCAATGTCTTCTGCAAATGTGAGGAAAGTACCTGAATGAACTCATTTTGAATTGCTGGGCTTAGGTATTTCACTTTATTCTTAACAGCTCCACCAGGATCCTTCCGCAAAAGTTCATTAAGAACAGGGTCGTATTCAGCCAAAAGCTCAACAATTGCAAGAAAATTTCCACTATGCGAATGCCCAATAACTTCACGATGACCACGGAATGACAAATTACAAACGGCCAATGTTAATGTTACACTTAGCAGACGATCCAAGACTTTCTTCCAAAAGTTTTTCTCATTTTGTATTCCTTTCTCCAATTCCTTGTCTATTCTTCCATGCAATTTCCATTGTTTGAACATGCAACAGGCAGTTGTATGTATGACGCTGTGTTCGTGATCCATCAGTTTTCGAGACAGTCCCTTCCAATCTGAAATTCCAGATACCCAGCTTTCTTGGTATCCTTTCTTATTGCGTTCTGCAAACAGCCAACAAGGTTCACAGTACACTTTGTTTAATATTGGAGAATAGCATATCCACATTCTTGGCATTTTCACTCCACATTCCGTCACTATGTCATAGTAAAACTTTGTAAAACTTCTACGGTGTTCATCACGTGGAAATGGTCCCACAGGTCTGCATGATCCATGTTCTATTATGAAAGCTTTAATGCCTGCATCAATAATGTTTACAGGGTAGTGTGCTCTGTCTGTGGGATATGCTGCAGTAATTGGTAATTGAAAGCCCGCATTGTCATCCTGGAGGGGATGTGCTTGTTCAGGAACTTGAGTAACTTCTGTGTCGCTGTCGGCTGACAGCGGCAGAAGAGTCTCTTCATTACTAATATTATCTGAGTTTGTACAGCTGTCGGCTGGCAGCGGCAGAAGGGTGTCTACATTAGTACTATTATCTGTGACTAAGTCCGTTAATACTTCTTCATTTTCTGAGTGTGACACCAATGTGGACGTTGAAGGGTCTTCCGTACATTCTGTACTTGGAACAGTTTCCACATTTTGCGAACCTGAAGGTGTTTGTACTCGTTGAAGAAACCGATCCAATTTGGGTAGTTTCTTAACAGCTTCTTGTTCCATCCTGCGTTTTTGTCTATTCTGCGCTCCACTTAGTTTTTTGCTGATGTGTGACATTTTCTATCTGCTTGAAACTTCAGGACAGTGCAACCCTGCAACTGGTTCTGCTGCTGTCTGCAATATCAAACCAGAGATGTTTTGTAATAATCTGAATAAAGTAGCCGATTAAAGAAGAATATTGTACTTACATTTATAAAGTGTGGCTAGTTCATATTAAAAATTGAGTTGTGGAAAACCCTTACGCGCAATAGTTGCTCAATGGGACCGCTTTGAGTGATTTGTATCACCAAAACACACAAAGAAATACAGTACTGCACATGAAAACCAGGTTGAACTAGATGGACGCAAGTCTTTTTTCAGCCATACCTACTATGTAACTATGTAAAACACCAATACGGCCCCCAACGCTGATATTATTCCTTCCTATTCCTCAACACTGCAAAACCTGCTTAGACCAGCAATTTAAAATGTTTTTTAAAACGAGTCAGAGCAAGTTTAACTCCCTTTCGCATGTAAATACCTGGTCTAAAGCAGGTTTGCGGTGTGAAAGCAGCATCAGTGTCACAGCCCACACCTCCTCCCTCCCCTCTGCCTCCTCCTTCCCCTCCTCTCTGGCGGTGACCCCGGCTTGCTCTCTGGATGGGGATCTGACACTCACTGGCTGCTGGGGGTAAATGGGGAGGGAGGGACACTACCCCACTCATACCCCCTCATCCCCCAGTACCTGAGGCAGGGGCAGGGTACACTAAGCATTACCTGATCCCCTCTGAGCCAGCGCCGTGCATATGTAATGAGCATCCGGCTCATTAAATATGCACTGCGCTGGTGACCAATAGTGCTCACTGCTGCCTGGGTACCGTTTCAGACCTGTTCAGACATAAAAAAAAAACTTGTCTGAAACGGATAGGACCCTGCTTTTTTACAGTTTTAAAATACCAATTATTTTAAAACGGTAAATTCACTCTGGACCTTTCAGACTGCACATATTACTGTTTAGAAACGGTAAAAAAAAGGCAATATACTGGTTAATATGTGCGGTCTGAAAGGGGCATAACTTGATGGAAGTAGAACCAATTAATTTACAATAATACAATTAATATACAATAAGTTGGTGGTGTAGCTACAGATGGAGTATTTCCCATCCTTGCTGGTGGGTCGCCAGGACGTCCCCTCTGGCGACCCGCCAGCAGCCTCGCCAGCGAATACACTGAGATGCGCGTGCACGTCTCAGTCTCTGTCGCCAGCGCGACGGAAACCCTGTCCGTCTCCACCTCAGAGAGACGGACAGGGTTAGGGGGGGGGGGGGTTAGAGGGGGGTGCGGGCAGGCGTCGAGGACCCCGGGGAACGGATGGAAGCTCCGTCGGAAGGGGACGCGCGTGCGTCTCGTGCACGCGCATCCCCTTCTCGCCATCGCCATGGCGCTGGATGTCGGCTGGCGACACCAGCGCCATCCCCTGCCAGGATGAGAGCTACTCCATCTGTGTGTTTATATATTCTATACTTGGCATCTATTGTAATCAATTGTAAGTCACTGAGTTCTTTTTTTGCTGGTTTGTTTATGTAGACCAGGCCTGTCCAACCTGCGGCCCTCCAGCTGTTGTGAAACTACAAATCCCAGCATGCCTTGGCAAATCCCAGTTTTAGCATTCCCTAATAGCAACACTGTGACAGGGAATGCTGGGATGGCCAGAGGTTGGACAGGCCTGATGTAGACTGTAATCGGGCACTATCGCTTGTGGCGACACATAAAAGGTCTATAATAATAATACTAAGAACAATCTATATAACATGAAGCTATATGCAACATACCGTCTATCTGTGATCAGGTACCAAAAATAGATATCTATATATCAATAGAAAGGCGTCACTCCGGTTCTTGATAAGAAAGATGAAATTCAACTGTTTATTGTGAATGGTGTTTCGTGCCTACTTTTGTCTTCAGGACACACAACTTGTCCTGAAGATGGGCGCAGACCCGAAACACTGAGAATGCCAGGGGACGGCGAGGGACCATCGGGGGACCAGGTAAGTATGAACAAATAAAAAAATTGAATAACCGTAAAAATTACTTATACGAAATGCATGTGGTCCTGAGATAATCTACTGCACTTTATTTATTTATATACCTAGCCGATGCAGATCGGTCTCTCCCCTGTATCCAGTGGCTTAGCAGCATGAAAGCGTTGTGGATCATTGCTAGGCGACGCCCTCATCGAGGTGTGCCACAGGTGACATCACGTGCCACGTCAGAAGCCGCCCTGGACGGAGTGGAGACCGTGACCGCATCCTATCTATCTATCCATCCATAGTAGACTATTCAGCCCGGCACTCCCTAGAACAGGGAGGTGAATAGACATGGGTGGCTTCAGGATACATATATAGAATACAGCACAACCACTCAGCGACACTCCACGGTTTATCAAGACATAGAAACATAGAATGTGACGGCAGATAAGAACCATTTGGCCCATCTAATCTGCCCCTTTTTTTACCCTTCAGGTAATCTCATCCCTTTTTAATCCACATGCCTATCCCAAGCATGTTTAAATTGTTCTACTCTTTAATCCGTCGTTTCGAGGGATGGATACCCCTTTTTCAAGGTACAGTGCAAATAACACAGCAAACAAAAACACAATTTATATCTATCAAAAGTGCTTACTCACTTTTCCGCTGCGTGGGGCTGCCACGGCGTATTCCCCTCAATTTCCGGTCGGCGACCTGGTGTAGTTAGTTGTTAGGGTTGTCAAGGGATTTCCCTGAAGACAATGCATAAAAAAACGCATTGAAATGTTGCCTTAAATACCAGCATTTATTTTTCCGCTGAGAGTGCCATGTAGGGTGGCCTATCCCGGGATCGGGATCGGCGGGATCCCGGGATTTGGCCCCTAAAACGACGGGATTTCAATCCCGGGATTGGAGTTTCCAATCCCGGAATTTTCGGGATTAGACTGCGCATCCGCAGTCTAATGCCGGGCAGCGGCTGGGCTTGTGCTCAGACGCTGCCCGGCTACTCCCGTCCCGGTCAGTGTGCCTCTGCGCATCGTGACGACGTCAGAGGTCACACTGCGCCGGCCACACAACAGCCGGCAGATCCTGCACTGACCTCCAGCCGTACCACACACCCACCCAGGCTGCCTGCATTTGGGTCCCTGAGGCCACACAACAGCCGGCAGATCCTGCGCTGACCTCCCGCCGTACCGCCCACCCACCCAGGCTGCCTGCATTTGGGTCTTCGAGGACCCCATACATCGCCCGATGCCTACATACCCAGGCTGCATCCTCCTGCATACAGCCCAGCTCCATCACCCACCCGGACCACACCGCACCTGTAAGTAAATATGTGGGTGCCCAGGTAAATATGAATCCAATCCTGCCGGCACTCTGTTAGTTAAGCAGCTTGCCCCGATGCACTAGAAGAATATTCATACAAACTCTAAAGAAAGAAGGCACTCTGGAAAAAACGATGTAAAGAAACACACAAACGTGTATTGTTGAGCTTTCGGGGTTTGACCCCCTTCCTCAGAACAATTGGCTGTAGTCGTGTTCTGAGGAATGGGGTCAAACCCCGAAAGCTCAACAATACACGTTTGTGTGTTTCTTTACATCGTTGTTTCCCGAGTGCCTTCTTTCTTTGGAATATATATATATATATATATATATATATATATATATATATATATATATATATATATACACATATACACACACATACATACATACATACACATATATATATACATATATATATACACACACATGCAGTTCCTCTTCCCTGCCTGGGGTGTCGCTGTCTGATGTAGTGCTTCTAGCACAGTGTGGTCTGTATATCAGTACTGATATGTGAACCAGACCAGTGGTAGAAACACCACAGCAGACATCAACACCCCAGGCAGGGAAGAGGAACTGCATGGGGGTGCTAGAATGAAATATATACACATATATATATATATATATATATATATATATATATATATATATATATATATATATATATATATATATATATATATATATATATATATATATATATATATATATATATATATATATATATATATATATATATATATATACACACACACACACACACACACCTTTTACATTTATTTCTTTATATAGGTGCAAATAAAAACACACCTCTTATTTTACAAGTCAGGTTTTTGAGGAGTAAAGACTGGGTCTGGGTGGACTGGGACACTCTGTCTTTCTCTGCTCCCTGAGGCTCCCTAGTCCCTGCTCACAGTGTTGCCAACTCTGAAATGAAAAATAAGCAAATGATGATCGAAAAACAAGCCCAAACCATTCGGAAAAATAATTGTGATTGTTTGTATGCACTAAGAAATTTATTAATTCTAAAAGGTGCATACATGGGGCCTTATTCGAGTTCACTCTTTCAGACAAAATCCTTCTTAGATGGACAAAACCATGTGCACTGCAGGTGGGGCAGATGTTACTTGTGCAGAGAGAATTAGATTTGGGTGGGGTTTTACTTCAAAGTGAGATCTATATTGCAGTGTTAAAATAAAGCAGTCACTATTTACCCTGCAAAGAATCACCAAAAAATCACCAAATCTATTTCTATCTGCACATGTTACATCTGCCCCCCTGCAGTGCACATGGTTTTGTCCATCTAAGAAGGATTTTGTCAGAAAGAGTGAACTCGAATAAGGCCCATGGTCTCAGATTCTGGTCTGATCGCTCCCCTGAACCTTTGCACTGGGGAGCGATGTTTAGCTACTTCGAATGTGCATAAACTTTTATGCACATGTGCAGCCGCTTTGTGCGAGTGGGCACGGTGAATTGATTATTCACTGGCTCGTTCACACTTAGCAGTGCGGGCGAGGGTCGTGGGTCAGCTTCCATGGGTAGCGCCCATCGGAACACCCAGCGTTTCATGGGCATTCCCATGGTAATTCGCAGGCGACATGTGTACCAGGGGTCGGCAGCTGACATCATCGGATGTCAGCCGCCACCCTCTTCCCGCAGAGGGAGCAGCAGATCTAAGACACCAGATATTGTCTTAGTTCTGCAAGCGCTAGAGAAACCATTCGATGGTCGGCGTCTATCGAATGGTTTCTGCCCTACACATAAGGCTGTGAATGGATGTTTATGCAAAACATCCATTCGCATGCATGCAGGTGAAATCTGCATGTGGGCGTCATTTACATAACACACAAAGCTGCGAATTCTGCAGCTTTGCGGGTAAATTAGAATCAGGACCCTAGTGCAATAGGCACCGCGCATTTTGTCCTTGATCGCATTGCATGTGTTTTGAACAGGATGCAATGCAATGTTGTGCAGCACATACTTTTTGTGCAGTGCAATGTGATGTGTGCAGGAGCACGCATCACACCTGTTAAAATGTGCTGTGTATTGGGCACCTTAAGTAAAGATAAAACAATCTTATAAGTATTAAATCAGATTAGCCCTAATGTTTAAATCAGATTGGGGCAGATGTATGACCATTCGTTATGGGGGAGAAGGGGTATCAGCGCACGTTATGGGCACTGATACCCCTTCTCCCCCCATGTACAATGGAGCCAGTGTGCGGTAAAGGACAGGGGTGCTATGCGCCCCTGTCCATATCGGCGCTGCTATCTAAATGATATCAGGTCGAATGTATGAACGATCAGCATCGCCGGAGGGGGGAGTTTACGCTCCCCTGCTTTGCCAGACAAGATATTAATGCATCTTGTCGGTCTCCCCTCCTGCTTCGCCTCGCTAATGAGGCGAAGCAGGAAGTATTATATAACACATCTGCCCCATTATTATTATTATTATAATTTTATTTATAAGGCGCCACAAGTGTTTCGCAGCGCCGTACAAAGGAATTAGCCCATTAGCCCTAATGAATACACAAAACCAGCAGACGGCAACAGAGATAGCCGATTTTTCCGATAATCGACAAAAATCAGTCGATTATCGATAAAAAATCGGCCGATATATCGGTCAGAAATAGGACAATCGGCCAAAACATCATTTTAGTGTGGGGGCTATTAGTTCTACTTGTTCTCACATGTGTTTGTCCCTTATCTCTATGCTAAATGAGTGAATTTCCCCCCCCAAAAATAAAAACCACAAAGCCCAAAGCAAGCTGCTGGTAAATATAATTAAAATAAGCCCCCAAACAAGCAACCCTAATATAAAATAAGCAACTGAACTCTACTCACAAAGATAACAAGCACAAATCCGCTTGTTATAAGCTGAGAGTGACTTGGAAGCGTGCTGCGTGCCTCACTGCCTCTGCTCAGCTTCCCGGCTCCTCTCCAGCGTGGCCTCTCCGGCGTGTGACGTCATCAAGTCACACGCTGCACGCATACAAAAGCTGAGGCAGTCAATGCTGCTTACCTGTCAATCTCCGTGCCAGGCCACGCCCCCCGCCCTCTCATTTCAATACAGCCCGCCCGCCTCTCTCATTTCAATACAGCCCGCCCGCCTACCCTCCCCATTGGGCAGCCGCGTCATGTGACAGTCTGACTGTGATTCTGTCAGACTGTCATGGCGGCGCCCGTACTGTGTCGGCGCGACAGCAGCGCTGCACGCACACTCACACAGCAGGCAGCTCAGAGCGCCGGGCAGGAGCCTGCGGCCCGGCGCCCACGCAGCCCCCGCTCCCCCAAGCAGTGGCGGGGGCTGCCTTACGCAATTTACGCCAGTGCTTACTGTACTCTTATTATTGTAAATGGGGCGGGTGTGGGTTTACAAAAAGGCTTGGACTGGTTTAATAAAGTGCTGCGGCCGCTATAGTGTACTTTATAAAATCCACTCCGCTCCAAAGTGGATAGGACACATACTGTAATGTACAGCTGCGCTTGCCCCGCTTACGGCTGCCCTGGATCGTGGTTGTTTCAAATGGAGGCATTTGCCAGTACAGTACAGGATTTAGTACTGCCACTGGCAAGTGCCTCCTTTGTTGTGCATCAGAGGCATTGGCGCAACGCTCCACCCCCAACCCCCCTGACATGGACACTACGCTGACTACGCAGGGCTGCCGCGGGGACACTACGCTGACTGCGCTAGGCTGCCATTGGCCGACGCTGGCAGCGTTGGCCAACGGCACGCCAAGAAAAGACACAAGTTGGAAAGAAACAAAAAATACACCAACTCAATAAACAAATGACAGGACTTACTCTCAGACGGAGCGGCGCCGCTTGTTGAGGCTGTGGAGGCTGTGTCGCCCAACATTGTCAGGGTGCCCTGGCCTCCAAGCGTTGGCACTGTGGGAAAATGTAAAAAATGAGAAAATGTGCTGTTTAATGTAAATAAACTTACTGTACTCCTATTACTGTAAATGGGGCGGGGCTGGGTTTACAAAAAGGCGTGGACTGGTTTAATAAAGTGCTGCGGCCGCTATAGTGTACTTTATAAAATCCACTCCGCTCCAAAGTGGATAGGACACATACTGTAATGTACCGCTGCGCTTGCCCCGCTTACGGCTGCCCTGGATCGTGGTTGTTTCAAATGGAGGCATTTGCCAGTACAGTACAGGATTTATTACTGCCACTGGCAAGTGCCTCCTTTGTTGTGCATCAGAGGCATTGGCGCAACGCTCCACCCCCACCCCCCCTGAAATGGACACTACGCTGACTATGCAGGGCTGCCGCGGGGACACTACGCTGACTGCGCTAGGCTGCCGTTGGCCGACGCTGGCAGCGTTGGCCAACGGCACGCCAAGAAAAGACACAAGTTGGAAAGAAAGAAAAAATACACAAACTCAATAAACAAATGACAGGACTTACTCTCAGACAGAGCGGCGCCGCTTGTTGAGGCTGTGGGGGCTGTGTCGGCCTCCATGGGCAGGGTGCCCTCGTCTTCAAGCGGAGTCACTGTGGAAAAATGTCAAAAATGAGAAAATGTGATGTTTAATGTAAATAAACTTACTGTACTCTTATTACTGTAAATGGAGCGGGGGTAGGTTTACAAAAAGGCGTGGACTGGTTTAATAAAGTGCTGCGGCCGCTATAGTGTATTTTATAAAATCCACTCCGCTCCAAAGTGGATAGGACACATAATGTACCGCTGCGCTTGCCCCGCTTACGGCTGCCCTGGATAGTGGTTGTTTCAAATGGAGGCATTTGCCAGTACAGTACAGGATTTAGTACTGCCACTGGCAAGTGCCTCCTTTGTTGTGCATCAGAGGCATTGGCGCAACGCTCCACCCCCACCCCCCCTGAAATGGACACAACGCTGACTACGCAGGGCTGCCGCGGGGACACTACGCTGACTGCGCTAGGCTGCCGTTGGCCAACGCTGGCAGCGTCGGCCAATGGCACGCCAAGAAAAGACAAAAGTTGGAAAGAAAGAAAAAATACACAAACTCAATAAACAAATGACAGGACTTACTCTCAGACGTAGCGGCGCCACTTGTTGAGGCGGTGGGGGCTGTGTCGGCCTCCATGGGCAGGGTGCCCTGGTCTCCAAGCGTTGGCACTGTGGGAAAATGTCAAAAATGAGAATATGTGCTGTTTAATGTAAATAAACTTACTGTACTCTTATTATTGTAAATGGGGCGGGGGTGGGTTTACAAAAAGGCGTGGACTGGATTTTATAAAGAGCTGCGGCCGCTATAGTCTACTTTATGAAATCCACTCCGCTCCAAAGTGGATAGGACACATACTGTAATGTACCGCTGCGCTTGTCCCGCTTACGGCTGCCCTGGATCGTGGTTGTTTCAAATGGAGGCATTTGCCAGTACAGTACAGGATTTAGTACTGCCACTGGCAAATGCCTCCTTTGTAGTGCATCAGAGGCATTGGCGCAACGCTCCACCCCCCCTGACATGGACACTACGCTGATTACGCAGGGCTGCCGCGGGGACACTACGCTGACTGCGCAAGGCTGCCATTGGCCGACGCTGGCAGCGTCGGCCAACGGCATGCCAAGAAAAGACACAAGTTGGAAAGAAAGAAAAAATACACCAACTCAATAAACAAATGACAGGACTTACTCTCAGACGGAGCGGCGCCGCTTGTTGAGGCTGTGGGGGCTGTGTCGCCCACCATTGTCAGGGTGCCCTGGTATCCAAGCGTTGGCACTGTGGGAAAATGTCAAAAATGAGAAAATGTGCTGTTTAATGTAAATAAACTTACTGTACCCTTATTACTGTAAATGGGGTGGGGGTGGGTTTACAAAAAGGCGTGGACTGGTTTAATAAAGTGCTGCGGCCGCTATAGTGTACTTTATAAAATCCACTCCGCTCCAAAGTGGATAGGACACATACTGTAATGTACCGATGCGCTTGCCCCGCTTACGGCTGCCCTGGATCGTGGTTGTTTCAAATGGGGGCATTTGCCAGTACAGTACAGGATTTAGTACTGCCACTGGCAAGTGCCTCCTTTGTTGTGCATCAGAGGCATTGGCGCAACGCTCCACCCCCACCCCCCCTGAAATGGACACTACACTGACTATGCAGGGCTGCAGCGGGGACACTACGCTGACTGCGCTAGGCTGCCGTTGGCCGACGCTGGCAGCGTCGGCCAACGGCACGCCAAGAAAAGACACAAGTTGGAAAGAAAGAAAAAATACACAAACTCAATAAACAAATGACAGGACTTACATTCAGACGGAGCGGCGCCACTTGTTGAGGCGGTGGGGGCTGTGTCGGCCTCCATGGGCAGGGTGCCCTGGTCTCCAAGCGTTGGCACTGTGGGAAAATGTCAAAAATGAGAAAATGTGCTTTTTAATGTAAATAAACTTACTGTACTCTTATTACTGTAAATGGGGCGGGTGTGGGTTTACAAAAAGGCTTGGACTGGTTTAATAAAGTGCTGCGGCCGCTATAGTGTACTTTATAAAATCCACTCCGCTCCAAAGTGGATAGGACACATACTGTAATGTACCGCTGCGCTTGCCCCGCTTACGGCTGCCCTGGATCGTGGTTGTTTCAAATGGAGGCATTTGCCAGTACAGTACAGGATTTAGTACTGCCACTGGCAAGTGCCTCCTTTGTTGTGCATCAGAGGCATTGGCGCAACACTCCACCCCCACCCCCCCCTGACATGGACACTACGCTGACTACGCAGGGCTGCCGCGGGGACACTACGCTGACTGTGCTAGGCTGCCATTGGCCGACGCTGGCAGCGTCGGCCAACGGCACGCCAAGAAAAGACACAAGTTGGAAAGAAACAAAAAATACACCAACTCAATAAACAAATGACAGGACTTACTCTCAGACGGAGCGGCGCCGCTTGTTGAGGCTGTGGGGGCTGTGTTGCCCACCATTGTCAGGGTGCCCTGGCCTCCAAGCGGAGTCACTGTGGAAAAATGTCAAAAATGAGAAAATGTGATGTTTAATGTAAATAAACTTACTGTACTCTTATTACTGTAAATGGAGCGGGGGTGGGTTTACAAAAAGGCGTGGACTGGTTTAATAAAGTGCTGCGGCCGCTATAGTGTATTTTATAAAATCCACTCCGCTCCAAAGTGGATAGGACACATAATGTACCGCTGCGCTTGCCCCGCTTACGGCTGCCCTGGATAGTGGTTGTTTCAAATGGAGGCATTTGCCAGTACAGTACAGGATTTAGTACTGCCACTGGCAAGTGCCTCCTTTTTTGTGCATCAGAGGCATTGGCGCAACGCTCCACCCCCACCCCCCTGACATGGACACTACGCTGATTGCGCTAGGCTGCCGTTGGCCGACGCTGGCAGCGTCGGCCAACGGCACGCCAAGAAAAGACACAAGTTGCAAAGAAAGAAAAAATACACAAACTCAATAAAGAAATTACAGGACTTACTCTCAGACGTAGCGGCACCGCTTGTTGAGGCTGTGGGGGCTGTGTCGCCCACCATTGTCAGGGTGCCCTGGTCTTCAAGCGTTGGCACTGTGGGAAAATGTCAAAAATGAGAAAATGTGCTGTTTAATGTAAATAAACTTACTGTACTCTTATTACTGTAAATGGGGCGGGGGTGGGTTTACAAAAAGGCGTGGACTGGTTTAATAAAGTGCTGCGGCCGCTATAGTGTACTTTATAAAATCCACTCCGCTCCAAAGTGGATAGGACACATACTGTAATGTACCGCTGCGCTTGCCCCGCTTACGGCTGCCCTGGATCGTGGTTGTTTCAAATGGAGGCATTTGCCAGTACAGTACAGGATTTAGTACTGCCACTGGCAAGTGCCTCCTTTGTTGTGCATCAGAGGCATTGGCGCAACGCTCCACCCCCACCCCCCCTGACATAGACACTACGCTGACTACGCAGGGCTGCCGCGGGGACACTACGCTGACTGCGCTAGGCTGCCGTTGGCCGATGCTGGCAGCGTCGGCCAACGGCACGCCAAGAAAAGACACAAGTTGGAAAGAAAGAAAAAATACACCAACTCAATAAACAAATGACAAGACTTACTCTCAGACGGAGCGGCGCCGCTTGTTGAGGCTGTGGGGCCTGTGTCGGCCACCATTGTCAGGGTGCCCTGGTCTCCAAGCGTTGGCACTGTGGGAAAATGTCAAAAATGAGAAAATGTGCTGTTTAATGTAAATAAACTTACTGTACTCTTATTACTGTAAATGGGGCGGGGGTGGGTTTACAAAAAGGCGTGGACTGGTTTAATAAAGTGCTGCGGCCGCTATAGTGTACTTTATAAAATCCACTCCGCTCCAAAGTGGATAGGACACATACTGTAATGTACCGATGCGCTTGCCCCGCTTACGGCTGCCCTGGATCGTGGATGTTTCAAATGGGGGCATTTGCCAGTACAGTACAGGATTTAGTACTGCCACTGGCAAGTGCCTCCTTTGTTGTGCATCAGAGGCATTGGCGCAACGCTCCACCCCCACCCCCCCTGAAATGGACACTACGCTGACTATGCAGGGCTGCAGCGGGGACACTACGCTGACTGCGCTAGGCTGCCGTTGGCCGACGCTGGCAGCGTCGGCCAACGGCACGCCAAGAAAAGACACAAGTTGGAAAGAAAGAAAAAATACACAAACTCAATAAACAAATGACAGGACTTACATTCAGACGGAGCGGCGCCACTTGTTGAGGCGGTGGGGGCTGTGTCGGCCTCCATGGGCAGGGTGCCCTGGTCTCCAAGCGTTGGCACTGTGGGAAAATGTCAAAAATGAGAAAATGTGCTGTTTAATGTAAATAAACTTACTGTACTCTTATTACTGTAAATGGGGCGGGGCTGGGTTTACAAAAAGGCGTGGACTGGTTTAATAAAGTGCTGCGGCCGCTATAGTGCACTTTATAAAATCCACTCCGCTCCAAAGTGGATAGGACACATACTGTAATGTACCGCTGCGCTTGCCCCGCTTACGGCTGCCCTGGATCGTGGTTGTTTCAAATGGAGGCATTTGCCAGTACAGTACAGGATTTATTACTGCCACTGGCAAGTGCCTCCTTTGTTGTGCATCAGAGGCATTGGCGCAACGCTCCACCCCCACCCCCCCTGAAATGGACACTACGCTGACTATGCAGGGCTGCCGCGGGGACACTACGCTGACTGCGCTAGGCTGCCGTTGGCCGACGCTGGCAGCGTTGGCCAACGGCACGCCAAGAAAAGACACAAGTTGGAAAGAAAGAAAAAATACACAAACTCAATAAACAAATGACAGGACTTACTCTCAGACAGAGCGGCGCCGCTTGTTGAGGCTGTGGGGGCTGTGTCGGCCTCCATGGGCAGGGTGCCCTCGTCTTCAAGCGGAGTCACTGTGGAAAAATGTCAAAAATGAGAAAATGTGATGTTTAATGTAAATAAACTTACTGTACTCTTATTACTGTAAATGGAGCGGGGGTAGGTTAACAAAAAGGCGTGGACTGGTTTAATAAAGTGCTGCGGCCGCTATAGTGTATTTTATAAAATCCACTCCGCTCCAAAGTGGATAGGACACATAATGTACCGCTGCGCTTGCCCCGCTTACGGCTGCCCTGGATAGTGGTTGTTTCAAATGGAGGCATTTGCCAGTACAGTACAGGATTTATTACTGCCACTGGCAAGTGCCTCCTTTGTTGTGCATCAGAGGCATTGGCGCAACGCTCCACCCCCACCCCCCCTGAAATGGACACTACGCTGACTATGCAGGGCTGCCGCGGGGACACTACGCTGACTGCGCTAGGCTGCCGTTGGCCGACGCTGGCAGCGTTGGCCAACGGCACGCCAAGAAAAGACACAAGTTGGAAAGAAAGAAAAAATACACAAACTCAATAAACAAATGACAGGACTTACTCTCAGACAGAGCGGCGCCGCTTGTTGAGGCTGTGGGGGCTGTGTCGGCCTCCATGGGCAGGGTGCCCTCGTCTTCAAGCGGAGTCACTGTGGAAAAATGTCAAAAATGAGAAAATGTGATGTTTAATGTAAATAAACTTACTGTACTCTTATTACTGTAAATGGAGCGGGGGTAGGTTAACAAAAAGGCGTGGACTGGTTTAATAAAGTGCTGCGGCCGCTATAGTGTATTTTATAAAATCCACTCCGCTCCAAAGTGGATAGGACACATAATGTACCGCTGCGCTTGCCCCGCTTACGGCTGCCCTGGATAGTGGTTGTTTCAAATGGAGGCATTTGCCAGTACAGTACAGGATTTAGTACTGCCACTGGCAAGTGCCTCCTTTGTTGTGCATCAGAGGCATTGGCGCAACGCTCCACCCCCACCCCCCCCTGAAATGGACACAACGCTGACTACGCAGGGCTGCCGCGGGGACACTACGCTGACTGCGCTAGGCTGCCGTTGGCCAACGCTGGCAGCGTCGGCCAATGGCACGCCAAGAAAAGACACAAGTTTGAAAGAAAGAAAAAATACACAAACTCAATAAACAAATGACAGGACTTACTCTCAGACGTAGCGGCGCCACTTGTTGAGGCGGTGGGGGCTGTGTCGGCCTCCATGGGCAGGGTGCCCTGGTCTCCAAGCGTTGGCACTGTGGGAAAATGTCAAAAATGAGAAAATGTGCTGTTTAATGTAAATAAACTTACTGTACTCTTATTATTGTAAATGGAGCGGGGGTGGGTTTACAAAAAGGCGTGGACTGGATTTTATAAAGAGCTGCGGCCGCTATAGTCTACTTTATGAAATCCACTCCGCTCCAAAGTGGATAGGACACATACTGTAATGTACCGCTGCGCTTGTCCCGCTTACGGCTGCCCTGGATCGTGGTTGTTTCAAATGGAGGCATTTGCCAGTACAGTACAGGATTTAGTACTGCCACTGGCAAATGCCTCCTTTGTAGTGCATCAGAGGCATTGGCGCAACGCTCCACCCCCCCTGACATGGACACTACGCTGACTACGCAGGGCTGCCGCGGGGACACTACGCTGACTGCGCTAGGCTGCCATTGGCCGACGCTGGCAGCGTCGGCCAACGGCATGCCAAGAAAAGACACAAGTTGGAAAGAAAGAAAAAATACACCAACTCAATAAACAAATGACAGGACTTACTCTCAGACGGAGCGGCGCCGCTTGTTGAGGCTGTGGGGGCTGTGTCGCCCACCATTGTCAGGGTGCCCTGGTATCCAAGCGTTGGCACTGTGGGAAAATGTCAAAAATGAGAAAATGTGCTGTTTAATGTAAATAAACTTACTGTACCCTTATTACTGTAAATGGGGTGGGGGTGGGTTTACAAAAAGGCGTGGACTGGTTTAATAAAGTGCTGCGGCCGCTATAGTGTACTTTATAAAATCCACTCCGCTCCAAAGTGGATAGGACACATAGTGTAATGTACCGCTGCGCTTGCCCCGCTTACGGCTGCCCTGGATCGTGGTTGTTTCAAATGGAGGCATTTGCCAGTACAGTACAGGATTTATTACTGCCACTGGCAAGTGCCTCCTTTGTTGTGCATCAGAGGCATTGGCGCAACGCTCCACCCCCACCCCCCCTGAAATGGACACTACGCTGACTATGCAGGGCTGCCGCGGGGACACTACGCTGACTGCGCTAGGCTGCCGTTGGCCGACGCTGGCAGCGTTGGCCAACGGCACGCCAAGAAAAGACACAAGTTGGAAAGAAAGAAAAAATACACAAACTCAATAAACAAATGACAGGACTTACTCTCAGACAGAGCGGCGCCGCTTGTTGAGGCTGTGGGGGCTGTGTCGGCCTCCATGGGCAGGGTGCCCTCGTCTTCAAGCGGAGTCACTGTGGAAAAATGTCAAAAATGAGAAAATGTGATGTTTAATGTAAATAAACTTACTGTACTCTTATTACTGTAAATGGAGCGGGGGTAGGTTTACAAAAAGGCGTGGACTGGTTTAATAAAGTGCTGCGGCCGCTATAGTGTATTTTATAAAATCCACTCCGCTCCAAAGTGGATAGGACACATAATGTACCGCTGCGCTTGCCCCGCTTACGGCTGCCCTGGATAGTGGTTGTTTCAAATGGAGGCATTTGCCAGTACAGTACAGGATTTAGTACTGCCACTGGCAAGTGCCTCCTTTGTTGTGCATCAGAGGCATTGGCGCAACGCTCCACCCCCACCCCCCCCTGAAATGGACACAACGCTGACTACGCAGGGCTGCCGCGGGGACACTACGCTGACTGCGCTAGGCTGCCGTTGGCCAACGCTGGCAGCGTCGGCCAATGGCACGCCAAGAAAAGACACAAGTTGGAAAGAAAGAAAAAATACACAAACTCAATAAACAAATGACAGGACTTACTCTCAGACGTAGCGGCGCCACTTGTTGAGGCGGTGGGGGCTGTGTCGGCCTCCATGGGCAGGGTGCCCTGGTCTCCAAGCGTTGGCACTGTGGGAAAATGTCAAAAATGAGAAAATGTGCTGTTTAATGTAAATAAACTTACTGTACTCTTATTATTGTAAATGGAGCGGGGGTGGGTTTACAAAAAGGCGTGGACTGGATTTTATAAAGAGCTGCGGCCGCTATAGTCTACTTTATGAAATCCACTCCGCTCCAAAGTGGATAGGACACATACTGTAATGTACCGCTGCGCTTGTCCCGCTTACGGCTGCCCTGGATCGTGGTTGTTTCAAATGGAGGCATTTGCCAGTACAGTACAGGATTTAGTACTGCCACTGGCAAATGCCTCCTTTGTAGTGCATCAGAGGCATTGGCGCAACGCTCCACCCCCCCTGACATGGACACTACGCTGACTACGCAGGGCTGCCGCGGGGACACTACGCTGACTGCGCTAGGCTGCCATTGGCCGACGCTGGCAGCGTCGGCCAACGGCATGCCAAGAAAAGACACAAGTTGGAAAGAAAGAAAAAATACACCAACTCAATAAACAAATGACAGGACTTACTCTCAGACGGAGCGGCGCCGCTTGTTGAGGCTGTGGGGGCTGTGTCGCCCACTATTGTCAGGGTGCCCTGGTATCCAAGCGTTGGCACTGTGGGAAAATGTCAAAAATGAGAAAATGTGCTGTTTAATGTAAATAAACTTACTGTACCCTTATTACTGTAAATGGGGTGGGGGTGGGTTTACAAAAAGGCGTGGACTGGTTTAATAAAGTGCTGCGGCCGCTACTGTATAGTGTACTTTATAAAATCCACTCTGCTCCAAAGTGGATAGGACACATACTGTAATGTACTGCTGCGCTTGCCCCGCTTACGGCTGCCCTGGATCGTGGTTGTTTCAAATGGAGGCATTTGCCAGTACAGTACAGGATTTAGTACTGCCACTGGCAAGTGCCTCCTTTGTTGTGCATCAGAGGCATTGGCGCAACGCTCCACCCCCACCCCCCCTGACATGGACACTATGCTGACTACGCAGGGCTGCCGCGGGGACACTACTCTGACTGCGCTAGGCTGCCATTGGCCGACGCTGGCAGCATCGGCCAACGGCACGCCAAGAAAAGACACAAGTTGGAAAGAAACAAAAAATACACCAACTCAATAAACAAATGACAGGACTTACTCTCAGACGGAGCGGCGCCGCTTGTTGAGGCTGTGGGGGCTGTGTCGCCCACCATTGTCAGGGTGCCCTGGCCTCCAAGCGGAGTCACTGTGGAAAAATGTCAAAAATGAGAAAATGTGATGTTTAATGTAAATAAACTTACTGTACTCTTATTACTGTAAATGGAGCGGGGGTGGGTTTACAAAAAGGCGTGGACTGGTTTAATAAAGTGCTGCGGCCGCTATAGTGTATTTTATAAAATCCACTCCGCTCCAAAGTGGATAGGACACATAATGTACCGCTGCGCTTGCCCCGCTTACGGCTGCCCTGGATAGTGGTTGTTTCAAATGGAGGCATTTGCCAGTACAGTACAGGATTTAGTACTGCCACTGGCAAGTGCCTCCTTTTTTGTGCATCAGAGGCATTGGCGCAACGCTCCACCCCCACCCCCCCTGACATGGACACTGCGCTGACTGCGCTAGGCTGCCGTTGGCCGATGCTGGCAGCGTCGGCCAACGGCACGCCAAGAAAAGACACAAGTTGCAAAGAAAGAAAAAATACACAAACTCAATAAAGAAATTACAGGACTTACTCTCAGACGTAGCGGCACCGCTTGTTGAGGCTGTGGGGGCTGTGTCGGCCACCATTGTCAGGGTGCCCTGGTCTCCAAGCGTTGGCACTGTGGGAAAATGTCAAAAATGAGAAAATGTGCTGTTTAATGTAAATAAACTTACTGTACTCTTATTACTGTAAATGGGGCGGGTGTGGGTTTACAAAAAGGCTTGGACTGGTTTAATAAAGTGCTGCGGCCGCTATAGTGTACTTTATAAAATCCACTCCGCTCCAAAGTGGATAGGACACATACTGTAATGTACCGCTGCGCTTGCCCCGCTTACGGCTGCCCTGGATCGTGGTTGTTTCAAATGGAGGCATTTGCCAGTACAGTACAGGATTTAGTACTGCCACTGGCAAGTGCCTCCTTTGTTGTGCATCAGAGGCATTGGCGCAACGCTCCACCCCCACCCCCCCTGACATGGACACTACGCTGACTACGCAGGGCTGCCGCGGGGACACTACGCTGACTGCGCTAGGCTGCCATTGGCCGACGCTGGCAGCGTCGGCCAACGGCATGCCAAGAAAAGACACAAGTTGGAAAGAAAGAAAAAATACACCAACTCAATAAACAAATGACAGGACTTACTCTCAGACGGAGCGGCGCCGCTTGTTGAGGCTGTGGGGGCTGTGTCGCCCACCATTGTCAGGGTGCCCTGGTATCCAAGCGTTGGCACTGTGGGAAAATGTCAAAAATGAGAAAATGTGCTGTTTAATGTAAATAAACTTACTGTACCCTTATTACTGTAAATGGGGTGGGGGTGGGTTTACAAAAAGGCGTGGACTGGTTTAATAAAGTGCTGCGGCCGCTACTGTATAGTGTACTTTATAAAATCCACTCTGCTCCAAAGTGGATAGGACACATACTGTAATGTACTGCTGCGCTTGCCCCGCTTACGGCTGCCCTGGATCGTGGTTGTTTCAAATGGAGGCATTTGCCAGTACAGTACAGGATTTAGTACTGCCACTGGCAAGTGCCTCCTTTGTTGTGCATCAGAGGCATTGGCGCAACGCTCCACCCCCACCCCCCCTGACATGGACACTATGCTGACTACGCAGGGCTGCCGCGGGGACACTACGCTGACTGCGCTAGGCTGCCATTGGCCGACGCTGGCAGCATCGGCCAACGGCACGCCAAGAAAAGACACAAGTTGGAAAGAAACAAAAAATACACCAACTCAATAAACAAATGACAGGACTTACTCTCAGACGGAGCGGCGCCGCTTGTTGAGGCTGTGGGGGCTGTGTCGCCCACCATTGTCAGGGTGCCCTGGCCTCCAAGCGGAGTCACTGTGGAAAAATGTCAAAAATGAGAAAATGTGATGTTTAATGTAAATAAACTTACTGTACTCTTATTACTGTAAATGGAGCGGGGGTGGGTTTACAAAAAGGCGTGGACTGGTTTAATAAAGTGCTGCGGCCGCTATAGTGTATTTTATAAAATCCACTCCGCTCCAAAGTGGATAGGACACATAATGTACCGCTGCGCTTGCCCCGCTTACGGCTGCCCTGGATAGTGGTTGTTTCAAATGGAGGCATTTGCCAGTACAGTACAGGATTTAGTACTGCCACTGGCAAGTGCCTCCTTTTTTGTGCATCAGAGGCATTGGCGCAACGCTCCACCCCCACCCCCCCTGACATGGACACTGCGCTGACTGCGCTAGGCTGCCGTTGGCCGATGCTGGCAGCGTCGGCCAACGGCACGCCAAGAAAAGACACAAGTTGCAAAGAAAGAAAAAATACACAAACTCAATAAAGAAATTACAGGACTTACTCTCAGACGTAGCGGCACCGCTTGTTGAGGCTGTGGGGGCTGTGTCGGCCACCATTGTCAGGGTGCCCTGGTCTCCAAGCGTTGGCACTGTGGGAAAATGTCAAAAATGAGAAAATGTGCTGTTTAATGTAAATAAACTTACTGTACTCTTATTACTGTAAATGGGGCGGGTGTGGGTTTACAAAAAGGCTTGGACTGGTTTAATAAAGTGCTGCGGCCGCTATAGTGTACTTTATAAAATCCACTCCGCTCCAAAGTGGATAGGACACATACTGTAATGTACCGCTGCGCTTGCCCCGCTTACGGCTGCCCTGGATCGTGGTTGTTTCAAATGGAGGCATTTGCCAGTACAGTACAGGATTTAGTACTGCCACTGGCAAGTGCCTCCTTTGTTGTGCATCAGAGGCATTGGCGCAACGCTCCACCCCCACCCCCCTGACATGGACACTACGCTGACTACGCAGGGCTGCCGCGGGGACACTACGCTGACTGCGCTAGGCTGCCATTGGCCGACGCTGGCAGCGTCGGCCAACGGCACGCCAAGAAAAGACTCAAGTTGGAAAGAAACAAAAAATACACCAACTCAATAAACAAATGACAGGACTTACTCTCAGACGGAGCGGCGCCGCTTGTTGAGGCTGTGGGGGCTGTGTCGCCCACCATTGTCAGGGTGCCCTGGCCTCCAAGCGTTGGCACTGTGGGAAAATGTCAAAAATGAGAAAATGTGCTGTTTAATGTAAATAAACTTACTGTACTCTTATTACTGTAAATGGGGCGGGGGTGGGTTTACAAAAAGGCGTGGACTGGTTTAATAAAGTGCTGCGGCCGCTATAATGTACTTTATAAAATCCACTCCGCTCCAAAGTGGATAGGACACATACTGTAATGTACCGCTGCGCTTGCCCCGCTTACGGCTGCCCTGGATCGTGGTTGTTTCAAATGGAGGCATTTGCCAGTTACGGTACAGGATTTAGTACTGCCACTGGCAAGTGCCTCCTTTGTTGTGCATCAGAGGCATTGGCGCAACGCTCCACCCCCACCCCCCTGAAATGGACACTACGCTGACTATGCAGGGCTGCCGCGGGGACACTACGCTGACTGCGCTAGGCTGCCATTGGCCGACGCTGGCAGCGTCGGCCAACGGCACGCCAAGAAAAGACACAAGTTGGAAAGAAACAAAAAATACACCAACTCAATAAACAAATGACAGGACTTACTCTCAGACGGAGCGGCGCCGCTTGTTGAGGCTGTGGGGGCTGTGTCGCCCACCATTGTCAGGGTGCCCTGGCCTCCAAGTGTTGGCACTGTGGGAAAATGTCAAAAATGAGAAAATGTGCTGTTTAATGTAAATAAACTTACTGTACTCTTATTACTGTAAATGGGGCGGGGGTGGGTTTACAAAAAGGCGTGGACTGGTTTAATAAAGTGCTGCGGCCGCTATAGTGTACTTTATAAAATCCACTCCGCTCCAAAGTGGATAGGACACATACTGTAATGTACCGCTGCGCTTGCCCCGCTTACGGCTGCCCTGGATCGTGGTTGTTTCAAATGGAGGCATTTGCCAGTTACGGTACAGGATTTAGTACTGCCACTGGCAAGTGCCTCCTTTGTTGTGCATCAGAGGCATTGGCGCAACGCTCCACCCCCACCCCCCCTGACATGGACACTACGCTGACTACGCAGGGCTGCCGCGGGGACACTACGCTGACTGCGCTAGGCTGCCATTGGCCGACGCTGGCAGCGTCGGCCAACGGCACGCCAAGAAAAGACACAAGTTGGAAAGAAACAAAAAATACACCAACTCAATAAACAAATGACAGGACTTACTCTCAGACGGAGCAGCGCCGCTTGTTGAGGCTGTGGGGGCTGTGTCGCCCACCATTGTCAGGGTGCCCTGGCCTCCAAGCGGAGTCACTGTGGAAAAATGTCAAAAATGAGAAAATGTGATGTTTAATGTAAATAAACTTACTGTACTCTTATTACTGTAAATGGAGCGGGGGTGGGTTTACAAAAAGGCGTGGACTGGTTTAATAAAGTGCTGCGGCCGCTATAGTGTATTTTATAAAATCCACTCCGCTCCAAAGTGGATAGGACACATAATGTACCGCTGCGCTTGCCCCGCTTACGGCTGCCCTGGATAGTGGTTGTTTCAAATGGAGGCATTTGCCAGTACAGTACAGGATTTAGTACTGCCACTGGCAAGTGCCTCCTTTTTTGTGCATCAGAGGCATTGGCGCAACGCTCCACCCCCACCCCCCCAGACATGGACACTACGCTGACTGCGCTAGGCTGCCGTTGGCCGACGCTGGCAGCGTCGGCCAACGGCACGCCAAGAAAAGACACAAGTTGCAAAGAAAGAAAAAATACACAAACTCAATAAAGAAATTACAGGACTTACTCTCAGACGTAGCGGCACCGCTTGTTGAGGCTGTGGGGGCTGTGTCGGCCTCCATTGTCAGGGTGCCCTGGTCTCCAAGCGTTGGCACTGTGGGAAAATGTCAGAAATGAGAAAATGTGCTGTTTAATGTAAATAAACTTACTGTACTCTTATTACTGTAAATGGGGCGGGTGTGGGTTTACAAAAAGGCTTGGACTGGTTAAATAAAGTGCTGCGGCCGCTATAGTGTACTTTATAAAATCCACTCCGCTCCAAAGTGGATAGGACACATACTGTAATGTACAGCTGCGCTTGCCCCGCTTACGGCTGCCCTGGATCGTGGTTGTTTCAAATGGAGGCATTTGCCAGTTACGGTACAGGATTTAGTACTGCCACTGGCAAGTGCCTCCTTTGTTGTGCATCAGAGGCATTGGCGCAACGCTCCACCCCCACCCCCCTGAAATGGACACTACGCTGACTATGCAGGGCTGCCGCGGGGACACTACGCTGACTGCGCTAGGCTGCCATTGGCCGACGCTGGCAGCGTCGGCCAACGGCACGCCAGGAAAAGACACAAGTTGGAAAGAAACAAAAAATACACCAACTCAATAAACAAATGACAGGACTTACTCTCAGACGGAGCGGCGCCGCTTGTTGAGGCTGTGGGGGCTGTGTCGCCCACCATTGTCAGGGTGCCCTGGCCTCCAAGCGGAGTCACTGTGGAAAAATGTCAAAAATGAGAAAATGTGATGTTTAATGTAAATAAACTGACTGTACTCTTATTACTGTAAATGGAGCGGGGGTGGGTTTACAAAAAGGCGTGGACTGGTTTAATAAAGTGCTGTGGCCGCTATAGTGTATTTTATAAAATCCACTCCGCTCCAAAGTGGATAGGACACATAATGTACCGCTGCGCTTGCCCCGCTTACGGCTGCCCTGGATAGTGGTTGTTTCAAATGGAGGCATTTGCCAGTACAGTACAGGATTTAGTACTGCCACTGGCAAGTGCCTCCTTTTTTGTGCATCAGAGGCATTGGCGCAACGCTCCACCCCCACCCCCCCTGACATGGACACTACGCTGACTACGCAGGGCTGCCGCGGGGACACTACGCTGACTGCGCTAGGCTGCCATTGGCCGACGCTGGCAGCGTCGGCCAATGGCACGCCAAGAAAAGACAAAAGTTGGAAAGAAACAAAAAATACACCAACTCAATAAACAAATGACAGGACTTACTCTCAGACGGAGCGGCGCCGCTTGTTGAGGCTGTGGGGGCTGTTTCGCCCACCATTGTCAGGGTGCCCTGGCCTCCAAGCGTTGGCACTGTGGGAAAATGTCAAAAATGAGAAAATGTGCTGTTTAATGTAAATAAACTTACTGTACTCTTATTACTGTAAATGAGGCGGGGTGGGTTTACAAAAAGGCGTGGACTGGTTTAATAAAGTGCTGCGGCCGCTATAGTGTACTTTATAAAATCCACTCCGCTCCAAAGTGGATAGGACACATACTGTAATGTACCGCTGCGCTTGCCCCGCTTACGGCTGCCCTGGATCGTGGTTGTTTCAAATGGAGGCATTTGCCAGTTACGGTACAGGATTTAGTACTGCCACTGGCAAGTGCCTCCTTTGTTGTGCATCAGAGGCATTGGCGCAACGCTCCATCCCCACCGCCCCTGAAATGGACACTACGCTGACTATGCAGGGCTGCCGCGGGGACACTACGCTGACTGCGCTAGGCTGCCGTTGGCCGACGCTGGCAGCGTTGGCCAACGGCACGCCAAGAAAAGACACAAGTTGGAAAGAAAGAAAAAATACACAAACTCAATAAACAAATGACAGGACTTACTCTCAGACAGAGCGGCGCCGCTTGTTGAGGCTGTGGGGGCTGTGTCGGCCTCCATGGGCAGGGTGCCCTCGTCTTCAATCGGAGTCACTGTGGAAAAATGTAAAAAATGAGAAAATGTGATGTTTAATGTAAATAAACTTACTGTACTCTTATTACTGTAAATGGAGCGGGGGTGGGTTTACAAAAAGGCGTGGACTGGTTTAATAAAGTGCTGCGGCCGCTATAGTGTATTTTATAAAATCCACTCCGCTCCAAAGTGGATAGGACACATAATGTACCGCTGCGCTTGCCCCGCTTACGGCTGCCCTGGATAGTGGTTGTTTCAAATGGAGGCATTTGCCAGTACAGTACAGGATTTAGTACTGCCACTGGCAAGTGCCTCCTTTGTTGTGCATCAGAGGCATTGGCGCAACGCTCCACCCCCACCCCCCCTGAAATGGACACTACGCTGACTACGCAGGGCTGCCGCGGGGACACTACGCTGACTGCGCTAGGCTGCCGTTGGCCAACGCTGGCAGCGTCGGCCAATGGCACGCCAAGAAAAGACACAAGTTGGAAAGAAAGAAAGAATACACAAACTCAATAAACAAATGACAGGACTTACTCTCAGACGTAGCGGCGCCACTTGTTGAGGCGGTGGGGGCTGTGTCGGCCTCCATGGGCAGGGTGCCCTGGTCTCCAAGCGTTGGCACTGTGGGAAAATGTCAAAAATGAGAAAATGTGCTGTTTAATGTAAATAAACTTACTGTACTCTTATTATTGTAAATGGGGCGGGGGTGGGTTTACAAAAAGGCGTGGACTGGATTTTATAAAGAGCTGCGGCCGCTATAGTGTACTTTATAAAATCCACTCCGCTCCAAAGTGGATAGGACACATACTGTAATGTACCACTGCGCTTGTCCCGCTTACGGCTGCCCTGGATCGTGGTTGTTTCAAATGGAGGCATTTGCCAGTACAGTACAGGATTTAGTACTGCCACTGGCAAATGCCTCCTTTGTAGTGCATCAGAGGCATTGGCGCAACGCTCCACCCCCACCCCCCCTGACATGGACACTACGCTGACTACGCAGGGCTGCCGCGGGGATACTACACTGACTGCGCTAGGCTGCCATTGGCCGACGCTGGCAGCGTCGGCCAACGGCATGCCAAGAAAAGACACAAGTTGGAAAGAAAGAAAAAATACACCAACTCAATAAACAAATGACAGGACTTACTCTCAGACGGAGCGGCGCCGCTTGTTGAGGCCGTGGGGGCTGTGTCGCCCACCATTGTCAGGGTGCCCTGGTATCCAAGCGTTGGCACTAAGGGAAAATGTCAAAAATGAGAAAATGTGCTGTTTAATGTAAATAAACTTACTGTACCCTTATTACTGTAAATGGGGCGGGGGTGGGTTTACAAAAAGGCGTGGACTGGTTTAATGAAGTGCTGCGGCCGCTATAGTGTACTTTATAAAATCCACTCTGCTCCAAAGTGGATAGGACACGTACTGTAATGTACCGCTGCGCTTGCCCCGCTTACGGCTGCCCTGGATCGTGGTTGTTTCAAATGGAGGCATTTGCCAGTACAGTACAGGATTTAGTACTGCCACTGGGAAGTGCCTCCTTTGTTGTGCATCAGAGGCATTGGCGCAACGCTCCACCCCCACCCCCCTGAAATGGACACTACGCTGACTACGCAGGGCTGCCGCGGGGACACTACGCTGACTGCGCTAGGCTGCCGTTGGCCAACGCTGGCAGCGTCGGCCAACGGCACGCCAAGAAAAGACACAAGTTGGAAAGAAAGAAAAAATACACAAACTCAATAAACAAATGACAGGACTTACATTCAGACGGAGCGGCGCCACTTGTTGAGGCGGTGGGGGCTGTGTCGGCCTCCATGGGCAGGGTGCCCTGGTCTCCAAGCGTTGGCACTGTGGGAAAATGTCAAAAATGAGAAAATGTGCTGTTTATTGTAAATAAACTTACTGTACTCTTATTACTGTAAATGGGGCGGGGCTGGGTTTACAAAAAGGCGTGGACTGGATTTTATAAAGAGCTGCGGCCGCTATAGTGTACTTTATAAAATCCACTCCGCTCCAAAGTGGATAGGACACATACTGTAATGTACCGCTGCGCTTGCCCCGCTTACGGCTGCCCTGGATCTTGGTTGTTTCAAATGGAGGCATTTGCCAGTACAGTACAGGATTTAGTACTGCCACTGGCAAATGCCTCCTTTGTTGTGCATCAGAGGCATTGGCGCAAAGCTCCACCCCCACCCCCCCTGACATGGACACTAGGCTGACTACGCAGGGCTGCCGCGGGGACACTACGCTGACTGCGCTAGACTGCCGTTGGCCGACGCTGGCAGCGTCGGCCAACGGCACGCCAAGAAAAGACACAAGTTGGAAAGAAAGAAAAAATACACCAACTCAATAAACAAATGACAGGACTTACTCTCAGACGGAGCGGCGCCGCTTCTTGAGGCTGTGGGGGCTGTGTCGGCCACCATTGTCAGGGTGCCCTGGTCTCCAAGTGTTGGCACTGTGGGAAAATGTCAAAAATGAGAAAATGTGCTGTTTAATGTAAATAAACTTACTGTACTCTTATTACTGTAAATGGGGCGGGGGTGGGTTTACAAAAATGCGTGGACTGGTTTAATAAAGTGCTACGGCCGCTATAGTGTACTTTAGAAAATCCTCTCCGCTCCAAAGTGGATAGGACACATACTGTAATGTACCGCTGCGCTTGCCCCGCTTACGGTTACCCTGGATCGTGGTTGTTTCAAATGGAGGCATTTGCCAGTACAGTACAGGATTTAGTACTGCCACTGGCAAGTGGCTCCTTTGTTGTGCATCAGAGGCATTGGCGCAACGCTCCACCCCACCCCCCCTGACATGGACACTACGCTGACTACGCAGGGCTGCCGCGGGGACACTACGCTGACTGCGCTAGGCTGCCGTTGGCCGACGCTGGCAGCGTCGGCCAACGGCACGCCAAGAAAAGACACAAGTTGGAAAGAAAGAAAAAATACACAAACTCAATAAACAAATGACAGGACTTACTCTCAGACAGAGCGGCGCCGCTTGTTGAGGCGGTGGGGGCTGTGTCGGCCTCCATGGGCAGGGTGCCCTGGTCTCCAAGCGTTGGCACTGTGGGAAAATGTCAAAAATTAGAAAATGTGCTGTTTAATGTAAATAAACTTACTGTACTCTTATTACTGTAAATGGGGCGGGGGTGGGTTTACAAAAAGGTGTGGACTGGATTTTATAAAGTGCTGCGGCCGCTATAGTGTACTTTATAAAATGCACTCCGCTCCAAAGTGGATAGGACACATACTGTAATGTACTGCTGCGCTTGCCCCGCTTACGGCTGCCCTGGATCGTGGTTGTTTCAAATGGAGGCATTTGCCAGTACAGTACAGGATTTAGTACTGCCACTGGCAAGTGCCTCCTTTTTTGTGCATCAAAGGCATTGGCGCAACGCTCCACAGAGGCATTGGCGCAACGCTCCACCCCCACCCCCCCTGACATGGACACTACGCTGACTACGCAGGGCTGCCGCGGGGACACTACGCTGACTGCGCTAGGCTGCCGTTGGCCGACGCTGGCAGCGTCGGCCAACGGCACGCCAAGTAAAGACACAAGTTGCAAAGAAAGAAAAAATACACAAACTCAATAAAGAAATGACAGGACTTACTCTCAGACGGAGCGGCGCCGCTTGTTGAGGCTGTGGGGGCTGTGTCGGCCACCATTGTCAGGGTGCCCTGGTCTCCAAGCGTTGGCACTGTGGGAAAATGTCAAAAATGAGAAAATGTGCTGTTTAATGTAAATAAACTTACTGTACTCTTATTACTGTAAATGGGGCGGGGGTGGGTTTACAAAAAGGCGTGGACTGGTTTAATAAAGTGCTGAGGCCGCTATAGTGTACTTTATAAAATCCACTCCGCTCCAAAGTGGATAGGACACATACTGTAATGTACCGCTGCGCTTGCCCCGCTTACGGCTGCCCTGGATCGTGGTTGTTTCAAATGGAGGCATTTGCCAGTACAGTACAGGACTTAGTACTGCCACTGGCAAGTGCCTCCTTTGTTGTGCATCAGAGGCATTGGCGCAACGCTCCACCCCCACCCCCCCTGACATGGATATTACGCTGACTACGCAGGGCTGCCGCGGGGACACTACGCTGACTGCGCTAGGCTGCCGTTGGCCGACGCTGGCAGCGTCGGCCAACGGCACGCCAAGAAAAGACACAAGTTGGAAAGAAAGACAAAATACACCAACTTAATAAACAAATGACAGGACTTACTCTCAGACGGAGCGGCGCCGCTTGTCGAGGCTGTGGGGGCTGTGTCGGCCACCATTGTCAGGGTGCCCTGGTCTCCAAGCGTTGGCACTGTGGGAAAATGTCAAAAATGAGAAAATGTGCTGTTTAATGTAAATAAACTTACTGTACTCTTATTACTGTAAATGGGGCGGGGGTGGGTTTACAAAAAGGCGTGGACTGGTTTAATAAAGTGCTGCGGCCGCTATAGTGTACTTTATAAAATCCACTCCGCTCCAAAGTGGATAGGACACATACTGTAATGTACCGCTGCGCTTGCCCCGCTTACGGCTGCCCTGGATCGTGGTTGTTTCAAATGGAGGCATTTGCCAGTACAGTACAGGATTTAGTACTGCCACTGGCAAGTGCCTCCTTTGTTGTGCATCAGAGGCATAGGCGCAACGCTCCACCCCCACCCCCCCTGACATGGACACTACGCTGACTACGCAGGGCTGCCGCGGGGACACTACGCTGACTGCGCTAGGCTGCCATTGGCCGACGCTGTTAGCGTCGGCCAACGGCACGCCAAGAAAAGACACAAGTTGGAAAGATTGAAAAAATACACAAACTCAATAAAGAAATGACAGGACTTACTCTCAGACAGAGCGCCGCCGCTTGTTGAGGCGGTGGGGGCTGTATCGGCCTGCATGGCCTGCATTTCCCTCCTCCTCCTCTGAAGTCCTGTGTAAAAATAACATTTACAGTATACTGTAGTGTCCTTTCAAACATTAGTGCATTGGGTCAACAACACTAGGTCGACAGAAAGCAAGGTCGACATGGGTTTAGGTCGACTTTGGTCAAGGTCGACATTTCATTTGGTCAACACACCTATTACAGCATTCCTGCCAGCCAATGTTTGTACCGTCATGTGATCAGGGACGTCATCACAGCTACTGTACATACTGTACTGTATAAGTCTGGCCACGCGTGAGAGTGCTACGCCGCTACGACGGTGGCACGGGGAGCTGGAGGGCTTGCACCAATACTAACCCTAATACAATGAGCTGTGGGACGTGCAATCGCAGCTTGGCTCCGACATCTCCGCATCGCCATCTCCTGACGCTGCGACATACTGTACTTGCGACAGTGTCCTACATGCGCCAAATATACAACCAAATATACAGTACCTGTATACTGTAGTATTTTTAAAAAAATATATACTGTGTGCTGCATTACCTAATACATTATTTGCGGATATGCCCTTAAAAATTGTGTTTCAGGGTAATTATTATCTGCAAATATTGGGGAAGATGTAGAACCGGCCCTTTGAGGGTGACCAAACTGCTGATGCGGCCCCGGATGAATTTGAGTTTGACACCCCTGCCCTAGTGGATGTTAGGGCATGAAATACAGTTTCGCCTGTCAGCACATGGCGGATCCCAAAAACACTGGAAATTACCATGTTGACCTTTTGAATGTTGACATACTGTAATGCTTGTGCCAATCTAATCACATGTCCACCTTGACCCATGTTGACCTAAACACATGTAGACCTTGCTGTCTGTTGACCTAGGGGTGTCGACACAATGCTTGTCAACCTAAAGTAGTTGGTGTAGGTACTGTAGGTACAGTATCGGTACACAATCTAAATACAGTATACTGTACAGTAGAGTTCAATGTAAAGTACAGTACCTAACAGGAGTAGTGTACAGTACTTACTTGCGACGGAATGGCGCAGGGCCTCTAGCCAGTGCCAGATTAAGGTCTAAATGTGCCTGGAGCTGAAAATGATTAACGGCCTATTATGCACAATAATAGGGGTTGTGGGCAGCACCTAATAATGTGGGAGGCATGACCAGTGCTCTGTTTGGGTGGTCTGTTCATATGTGTGTGTCTCTATTTGTGTAAAAACGTTCAACTAATTATATATGCCTGCAAAAAAGGCAGGGGGCTGGCAGAGGAAAAATGCAGGGAGATATATTGGCGGGTGCCCTCCAAAGGTGTACCCGCAGGATGCCGATGTCCTAAGATACTTGCACGTTGAGGCGGCACTCCAGTCATAAATAAAATACTGAAAGCCGAAACTTGGTAGACAACATTTCAGCACCTTTTATGTGGTCATCTAAGTTTACAACAACATATACCCCTTATACAAATGATGCAACACTATAGTAATCCCCTTATACTGTACTTGCCTCTTACACATTATGCCACATGGAATGAGCCAAAATTCACACCGACTGAGACAAAATTCACACTATGGCACATGGATTGAGTCAAAATTCACGTTATGCCACACAGATTAAGGCAAATTAACATTTTGCCACATGGATTGAGCCAAAATACACACTATACCAAACAGATTAAGCAATAATGCACAATATGCTTCATAAACAGGGGCATTGCGCGCCAAAGGTGCACATTAAAAATTTACACTATAATGCCTATTACATGTGAAGCCACACACCATAATGTCCATTACGTATTATGCCCAACACCATAATGTATATTAAAAATTACGCTACATAAGTGCTGTTTACCTACATGCTAATTGCCAGGGGTTCCATGCTCATTGCCATGTGGGATTACATGCTCATTGCTAAGGGGGAATACATGCTTGCGGTAACTGGGGGACAGCTGCCGCCTGACAGAAATGACAGTCATTGACAGCCGGGCAAAGAGCAGGGGGCTGCCCAGCTGTATTCAGAGCACTGCAGGTCCCGGCTGTTTGAAATAATACCCCTTTCACACCAGAAAATGCAGGGACTTACTCGGGAATATGGTCCCAGGATCATGCAGGGACATTCCCGGGCTGGCCCCTTTTACATCAGCCTTTGCCCGGCTGTCAATGGCTGTAATTTCTGCCCGGCGGAAGCTGTCCCCCAGTTACCGCAAGCATGTATTCCCCCTAAGCAATAAGCATGTAATCCCACATGGCAATGAGCATGGAACCCCTCGCAATGAGCATGTAGGTAAACAGCACTTATGTAGCATAATTTTTAATAGACATTATGGTGTTTGGCATAATACGTAACGGACATTATGGTGTGTGGCTTCACATGTAATAGGCATTATAGTGTCAATTTTGAATGTGCACTTCTGGTGCACAATGCCCCTGTTTATGAAGCATATTGTGCATTATTGCTCAATCTGTTTGGTATAGTGTGTATTTTGGCTCAATCCATGTTGCAAAGTGTAAATTTTGCCTTAATCTGTGTGGCATAACGCGAATTTTGACTCAATCCATGTGCCATAGTGTGAATTTTGGCTCAGTCGGTGTGAATTTTGGCTCATTCCATGTGGCAAAAATGTGTAAGAGGCAAGTACAGTATAAGAGGGTTACTATTGTGTTGCATGATTTGTAAAAGGGGTATATGTTGTGGTAAACTTAGATGACCACATAAAAGGTGCTGAAATGTTTTCTACCATGTTTCGGCTTTCAGTATTTTTTTTATGACAGGAGTGCCGCCTCACCGTGCAAGTATCTTAGGACATCGGCATCCTGCGGGTGCACCTTTGGAGGGCACCCGCCAATATATCTCCCTGCATTTTTCCTATGCCAGCCCCCTGCCTTTTCCAGGCATATATAATTAGTTGAAAGTTTTTACACAAATAGAGACACACACATATGAGCAGACCACCCAAACAGAGCACTGGTCATGCCTCCAGGGGCGGATTGGTCATTATAACTACCGGGAACTTTCCCGGGAGGCCGACACTAGTGAGGCCGCCACCGCCGTGCATGCGCACGCCGCACACACTGACACAACTATTGAGGAGCTGAGGGGCTGCTTAGCCGCTCAGCGGCAGGCGGAGTCACTGGAGGTGGGTTGCTGCAGTCAGAGCTAGCGGCCCCACCTCCTCCCGCCCGCTGTTCTATCTGAGGCTTCTGAGCCTCTCCTAATGCTGCTTCACGTCATGTTCTAGTGACAGCCCCAGCGTGAGAGGAAGCAAGTGTTGGAGATGTGATGCTGCCTGGCAGGCACATCCTCTCCCCTCCCCCCCTCCAGCGCCGTCCCCGCGCCGTCCCAGAGCCAGAGGTAGCCGCTCAGCACGGTCTACTAGTGCAGGGAGGCACCAGTCTGGCTCTGCCGCTTGCTTCTCCTGTCAAACTATATGACAGGCAAGTTGCAAGTGCAGTGCAACGCGGATCTGGAAACTATTGTATAGCGCCTCCCATCCGCCCTGTAAGTCCCAGGCTTGGTGGAGCAGCAGGTGCATCTTCTCTTCTACTTCCGCGAAATGGGCGTGAAGCAGGAGCTCAAGGATCAGAAGTTATGCCAAAAGGGTGAGTCTTGGTGCAGAGGGGGAGGGGGGGAGGAGAGGTATTGTGTAACATGTGGAAGAGGGATTAACTGTGTACAATGGGGGTGAGTAACTGGGGGGGGTATTGTGTAACATGTGGAAGGGGGATTAACTGTGTACAATGGGGGTGAGTAACTGGGTTAATTGGAGGTAGTTAACTGTTGTTGTGCTTATTATGGGTAAGGGGAAATACTGTGGGGATGGTGCCTGATATTGGCACATTGGGCAGGATTGCATCTCTCATAGAAACCTATGTGAGATGCGGCTCCCGGCATCATACAATTCAGAGTTACTTTATAACTGCGGCTAATATTATTTAGATGAAATATTAAATAATAAATAGGTCCCTTAAAGAGAAATTGGAGGTGATAGAGTATCGGGACTACATAGGTTCTGGCCACACCCACACAGCGCTGGTAAGGGGAAATCCTGTAAGCATTTTGCTGTGTACATACCATAAGAGTGCATGGAAATTGACTAGTTTGGGGGGCCCGGAAGATATCACTGTACCAGGCCCCGAGATTTATCTTGCCGGCCGTGCGCCTCGGTCTTCTCCATGTGGCCCACTGCTGCTCCCTCCACACAGAACAAGCTACCACTACCACGGGACCTGCCGCCTCTGCCTCTTCTACAGGACCTGCCACCTCAGCCTCCACTAATGGACCCGCCACCTCAGCCTCCTCTATGGTACCCGCTGTTGCCCTGACCATTGAAACACCTGCTGTTGACCTGCTGACAGGTACACTATTTGCCTTGTATATTGAAAGTGAAGAAGGAGGGGGAGTGTGTTTGCTGGGTTCTGTACAGGGGGGAAGGGACGACAAACCATTTTCAACCCTCTCCCTTTCCCCCACTCTTCCCTCTCTTTCTTTCTCTCCCTCTCTGCTGTATCTCCCCCCTCCTATTTTTCTCACTTTGCTCTTCTCTCTCCCTGTACTCCTTCTTTCGCTCTCTGGTTCTCTCTCTCTCTGCGCTCTTCTGGTCTCTCTCTCTGCGCTCTCCTGGTCTCTCTCTCTGCGCTCTCCTGGTCTCTCTCTCTCTCCGCTCTCCTGGTCTCTCTCTCTCTCCGCTCTCCTGGTCTCTCTCTCTCTGCGCTCTCCTGGTCTCTCTCTCTGCGCTCTCCTGGTCTCTCTCTCTGCGCTCTCCTGGTCTCTCTCTCTCTCCGCTCTCCTGGTCTCTCTCTCTCTCCGCTCTCCTGGTCTCTCTCTCTCTCCGCTCTCCTGGTCTCTCTCTCTCTGCGCTCTCCTGGTCTCTCTGTGCTCTCCTGGTTTCTCTCTCTCTGCGCTCTCCTGGTCTCTCTCTCTGTGCTCTCCTGGTCTCTCTCTCTCTCTCCGCGCTCTCCTGGTCTCTCTCTCTGCGCTCTCCTGGTCTCTCTGTGCTCTCCTGGTCTCTCTCTCTGTGCTCTCCTGGTCTCTCTCTCTCCGCGCTCTCCTGGTCTCTCTCTCTGCGCTCTCCTGGTCTCTCGCTCTCTCCGCTCTCCTGGTCTCTCTCTCTCTCCACGCTCTCCTGGTCTCTCTCTCTCCACGCTCTTTTGGTCTCTCTCTCTGCGCTCTCCTGGTCTCTCTCTCTGCGCTCTCCTGGTCTCTCTCTCTCTGCGCTCTCCTGGTCTCTCTCTCTCTCTGGTCTCTCTCTCTGCGCTCTCCTGGTGTCTCTCTCTGCGGTCTCCTGGTGTCTCTCTCTTTCACTCTCTCTCTCTGCGCTCTCCTGGTCTCTCTCTCTCTCTCTCTGCGCTCTCCTGGTCTCTCTCTCTCCCTCTGCGCTCTCCTGGTCTCTCTCTCTGTGCTCTCCTGGTCTCTCTCTCTGCGCTCTCCTGGTCTCACTCTCTTGCTCTCTGTGCTCTCCTGGTCTTTCTCTCTCTCTCTGTGCTCTCCTGGTCTCTCTCTCTGCGCTCTCCTGGTCTCTCTCTCTGCGCTCTGCTGGTCTCTCTCTCTCTACGCTCTCCTGGTCTCTCTCTCTGCACTCTCCTGGTCTCTCTCTCTCGCTGCGCACTCCTGGTCTCTCTCTCTCTCTGCGCTCTCCTGGTCTCTCTCTCTCTGCGCTCCCCTGGTCTCTCTCTGCGCTCTCCTGGTCTCTCTCTCTGCGCTCTCCTGGTCTCTCTCTCTCTCTGCGCTCTCCTGGTCTCTCTCTCTCTGCGCTCTCCTGGTCTCTCTCTCTGCGCTCTCCTGGTCTCTGTCGCTCTGCGCTCTCCTGGTCTCTCTCTCTGGTCTCTCTCTCTCTCTCTCTGCGCTCTCCTGGTGTCTCTCTCTCTGCGCTCTCCTGGTCTCTCTCTCTGTGCGCTCTCCTGGTCTCTCTCTCTCTGCTCTCTCCTGGTCTCTCTCTCTTTCTCTGCGCTCTCCTGGTCTCTCTCTCTCTGTCTCTCTGCGCTCTCCTGGTCTCTCTCTCTACGCTCTCCTGGTCTCTCTCTCTGCGCTCTCCTGGTCTCTCTCTCTGCGCTCTCCTGGTCTCTCTCTCTTTGCGCTCTCCTGGTCTCTCTCTCTCTTTGCGCTCTCCTGGTCTCTCTCTCTTTGCGCTCTCCTGGTCTCTCTCTCTGCGCTCTCCTTCTCTCTCTCTCTCTCCGCTCTCCTTCTCTCTATCCTTTTTCTCTCTCCCCTTTTTCTCTTCCTTCCCTTTTCTCTCTCCCACTTCTATCAGCTTTAGTTACCCCTACTCTCCACTCTCCATCTTTCTCTGTGCTCCATCTCTCTCACTCTCCGCTCTCCAACTCTTGCTCTGCTCTTCCTCTCTCCGCTCTCCAGCTCTCTATCCTTTTTCTCTCCCTTTCATTTTCTCTCTCTCGCTTCTCTCAGCTCTTGTTACACCTCATGTTTTTTCCTGCCTGTCTCTCCGACTTGGGACCAGCTACCCTCTGCCTCTCACACTGCCTCTTCCTTTCACCTATTGTCCACCCTCTGCTTTTCCACATCACCCTCTACCCCTCTCTTTCACCCACTCTTGGACACCCTCTGCCTATACCTATTACCCATGTTTTCTTTTTGTCATGTCCCTCTTCCTGTTACCCTCTCTTTGTCCTTCACAGCTTCTCAGTCACTCCCTGCTTGTCATTCTCTGTCTCTACATCACCCACTGCCTCATTCTATCATTCTGTATACCTCAGTCATCCACAAGCCTGTGAGGCCTCACCCTTTGTCATGAACCCACACCCCTTTTCTGAGAGTGTGTGCACACCTGGCACCACTATCCACCCCTTCCCCTAACTTGGTGTCCCCCCTGTCATTTTTTTCTGGATCCGCCCCTGTCTTTTACTACTGTATGTAGGCCGCCTCCTCCCGTCCGCTGTTCTCCGGGACTCGGTCACTCGGAGAACAGCGGGCGGGTGGAGGCGGGGCCGCAAATAGTAGCAGGGCACTGTATGCGGCGTTGCCGCCGATCGGGAATTCATATTTTTATTTTATACATTATGTGATCATGGCATTATTGATTATTGACAGCATGGTCCATGTTGAGGAGTCATGAAGCTGCTGCTCCTCTCCCCCTGTCCAGCCGAGATGCTCATGAAGCTGCCGCTCCTCCCCCCCCTGTCCCTGCCGAAACGCTAATGAAGCTGCCGCTCCTCTCCCGCTGTCTGCACAGAGCCAGCCAAGAGCCTGCCGCTCCCCCACTAACCCTGATGTTATCCCCCTCTCCAGCCAAAGTCATTATGTGTAATAGACACTACTGGGGGCATTATGTGCTAACTGTATAAGCAGGAGTGCTGCAGAGCATTACAGTAGCATATATGTGTAATGGGCATTACGGTGTTGCAGTATAATGTGTAATGGACATTATGTTGTGCGGCACAATGTGTAATGGGCATTATGGTTTGCAACATAAAATGGAATGGGTACTATGATGTGTAATGGGCATTACGGTGTGTGGCATAATGTCATGGGCATTATGGTGTACTGCATAATATGTAATGGGAACTATGGTGTGCGGTATCATGTGTAATTTGCAATACAGTGTGTGAATTTGTAATGGACGCTACAGTGTGTGGCATAATGTATAATGGGCATTACGGTGTGTAGCATAATATGTCATAGGCATTATGGTGTGCTGCATAATATGGAATGGGCACTACGGTTGTCCCTTATAATGTTTAATTTGCATTACGGTGTGTAACAATGTGTAATTGGCATAATATGTGTGCAGCATAATATGTCATGGGCATTATGGTGTGCGGCATAACATGGAATGGGCACTAAGGTGTGCGGTATAATGTGTAATGGGCATTACAGTGTGTGAATGTGTAATGGGCACTAAAGTGTGTAATGGGCTTTAAATTTGAAGTAAACAAAGCAAAAAGCCAGAATGTGGTTTTTTTTAATGTGTTTGGGGGGCCCAAACCATATTTTTGAACCTGGGCCTACAACTCGCTTGTTCCGCCTCTGGAGGGGGCAGTGCAGTGGACAGCGCCGCTGCGTGCGGCGTGGGTGTCTGCTGATCGTCGATGGCCGGGGACTCATTTTCATTTTATATAACATACATGGCGTAGAGAAGAGGCGGGACAGTAGCCGCTCGGAGAGAAGCCGCATCCAGTAGCAGGCAGAGCACTGTTTGCCGGGGATTGCACTGGGAGGATGTGGGGCAGCGGACTCTGGAGTGACAGTCTTACACTCAGTCTGTGATTGTATGTGCGTCAGGACGTCACTGCGCACATTACAAGAGGTGCAAACTGTGCTGGGGCAGGGTGAGAGGAGAAGCCCATGTTGCTCAGCAGTTGGAGTCCTTAGTCGTGCCTCCGGCTGTCCTGCTCCCCTAAGTCCTGCTCTGAGTCCGCTCACAGCAGCAGAAGACTGCTCTTAGCAGTCCAGTGGCTGTGGCATCAACTAACTGTAAGTAACAGCACTGCCTTCAGCCCAGCATCACTGAATAGGCAACATTATTGTCTCTCTGCCAGGGCTGCATGTATGATTTAATACAGGATTATGGTGTGTGCACTAGTGTAAGGGAGGGATGGGATCAATAGGAACAGTGCATGCATGTATGTATGTACAGTATGTATGAGAGTGGCGGTGTTGTATGTAAGACAGCGATGTATGCATGACATTGGTGTATGTATGAGAGTGGCGGAGTATGTATGAGAGCGATGTATGTTTTTAAAAAAAGTCTGCAGTAAGTTGCTTTGTTGGCTTAGCATCATACCTCCCAACTGTCACGATTACAGCGGGACAGTCCCGATTTTCGGGTCCTGTCCCGCTGTCCCACCCGCGGCAGGCATTGTCCCGCTGTGGGGGGTGGCAGTTGGGAGACCCCCCAATCTAATAGAATAGACGCTGTGTGCATGCGCACAGTGTCTATTCTCGTATAAAAATGAGGTTGCGGCTAATTAGCATAAACCACACCCTCATTTGCATATGCCCCGTCCCCTTTTCGGGCGCAAAAAGTTGGGAGGTATGTAGCATTAAAATCATAGGTAACACTAACAACGGTTCTTGTACGGCACTAGCCATAGTGCTGTAGCGTAGTCGTTAGTTGGGGGGGTGCGCACTATCCCTGTTGTCCCTATTTTACGAAAATTTGTAAAGCCCTGACATGATGTGTAATGGACATTATAGTGTATGGCATTAGTTTTGCCTGTCAACAATGTATCTAAGTATAGTGATGTAATAATCCCACCTACTGTAATGTTGGCTCCGCCCTTTATTGATTTGTTGCCGCCCACATGAGGCCACTTTCAGAAATTTTCCAGGGCCACTTTTAGTCCCCAATCCGCCCCTGCATGCCTCCCACATTATTAGGTGCTGCCCACAAACCCTATTATTGCGCACAATAGGCCGTTAATCATTTTCAGCTCCAGGCCCATTTAGACCTTAATCTGGCACTGCCAGAGCCGGATTAACAATGGGCCTGATGGAGCTATAGCTCCAGGCCCACTCTCCAAATAGGCCCATTTTGTAGCTGAGGGTCAGAGCTTTCCAATCAGACCAGCCCCGCGTCGCTAGCCCCCCGGGAACCGGAGATACTGCCAGGCAAACCTGGAACGTTTTCCCCATAGGATAACATGGGACCCGCTAATTCTGACCTCCCCCCGGTTCCAACGGCTGCCAGCTCCCCTACAGCATCACAGAAACTCGAGGTTGATCTCGGTCGAACCCAAATCGATGGGCCTTCAATTTGATACCTGGTCCATATGGGTTCATTGGTTCTAGAGATATTGCAGGTAAAACTATTTTTTTTTTTTCATTTCTGAAATGTAATTTCATGGCTGTTCAAGTTGTTTGAGGACAGATTTCTCTGGAACCAAACGGCCCAGTTTCACGGGACCAAAATTATTCGAAGGCTACATGTAAATGGGTCAGTTGGTTCTGAAAATATAGCTGGTTGTTTAAAGGGGGTGGGGGTGGTTTTCTCTCCCCCTCACACCAGAAAATGCAGGGACTAGGCTGGTGTAAAAGGGGCCAGTCCGAGAATGTCCCTGCATGATCCTGGGACCATATTCCCTGCATTTTCTGGTATCAAAGGGGTATTATTTCAAATAGCCGGGATATGCAGTCGGGCATGCAGCCGGACAGCCCCCTGCTCTCTGCCCAGCTGTTAATGGCTGTCATTTCTGCCCGGCGGTGACTGTCCCCCAGTTGCATGTATTCCCCCTTGGCAATGAGCATGTAGTCCCACATGGCAACGAGCATGGAACCCCTGGCAATGAGCATGGAACCCCTGGAAATGAACATGGAACCCCTGGCAATGAACATGCAGGTAAGCAACACTTATGTAGCGTAATTTTTAATAGGCATTATGGTGTTTGGCATAATACGTAATGGAGATTATGGTGTGAGGCTTAACATGTAATGGGCATTATAATGTAAATTTTTAATGTGTGCCTTTGGCGCGCAATGCCCCTATTTATGAAGCATATTGTGCATTATTGCTCAATCTGTTTGGTATAGTGCAGGCATGTCTAAACTATGGCCCTCCAGCTGTGAAACTACAAGTCCCATCATCCATTGCCACAGTTTTGCAATTAGGGAATGCTAAAACTATGTCAAGGCTTGCTGGGACATGTAGTTTCACAACAGCTGGAGGGCCACTGTTTGGACATGCCTGGTATAGTGTGTATTTTGGCTCAATCCATGTGGCAAAATGTGAATTTTGCCTTAATCTGTGTGGCATAACGTGAATTTTGACTCAATCTGTGTGCCATAGTGTGAATTTTTGCTCAATCGGTGTGAATTTTGTCTCATTCCATGTGGCATAATGTGTAAGAAGCAAGTACAGTATAAGGGGTTACTATTGTGTTGCATGATTTGTATAAGGGGTATATGGTGTGGTAAACTTAGGTGACCACATAAAAGGTGCTGACATATTGTCTACCAAGTTTCGATTTTCAGTATTTCGATTTTCAGAGTGCCGCCTCACCCCGCAAGTATCTTAGGACATCGGCGTCCTGCGGGTGCACCTTTGGAGTGCACCCGCCAATATATCTCCCTGCATTTTTCTTATGCCATCCCCCTGCCTTTTCCAGGCATATATAATTAGTTGAAAGTATTTACACAAATAGAGACACACCCATGAGCAGACCACCCAAACAGAACACTGGTCACGCCACCCACATTATTAGGAGCTGGACGCAACCCCTATTATTGCGCATAATAGGCCCTTGATCATTTTCAGCTCCAGGCCCATTTAGACCTTAATCTGGCTCTGCCGATACCTCTTTGTACTTGCTGTTTGGAGCATTTCTCTTTTTTTGGGATAGTTTATTAAACTGCCACCCTGTCTGCCCCTGCAGTGCCTCTCTGCCAGGTTGGAAGTGTAAGGTCCACATGTATGTGATGCCGACTGCTGTCGCTTAGCTTAGTCATCCAGCTACCTCAGTATACCCTTTTGGCCCAACTACAGTAAATGAAAACAATTTTGTAAGCTGTGAAGTGATCAAAATTGACTAGAAATGAGTGGAAACTAATGTTATTGAGGTCAATAATACTTTAGGGGCAAAAACAGGCCCAAATTCTGTTATTTTAGTTATTTTTAGCATTTTTTCATAAAAATCCAGATCCAAAACCAAAACCAAAACCCACAAGGGTGGTTTTGCCAAAACCTATCCAGATCCAAAACACGAAGGGAGATCCAGATCCAAAACCAAAACCAAAACCCGAAAAAGTGGCCGCCGCACATCTCTAATCTTAATGCATGGGCTTACTGGGCAGCTACCCTAGGGCCCCACAGTTCTAGAGGCCTTTGAGAAGGGGTTTGCTGGTGCATCCAGGGTTACTTGTGAGGCTAGTAGTGATTGATGCTCAGTTGCATTGGTTGTGAATTAAACAAAATCAGAGCAGCCAGGAAACATTCTCTACCAACTCGCAGAGAGTTACTTGCTGTAAGCTACAGTAATGCTAATTGCTGGATGGCTGATAGCAGGTGGAGAAACACTGAAGGAAGATATGATTTGTTGGTACTTGTTTCCTAGAACGGCGCGCACGATATTGATCTTAGGCATCACAAGGAAAAAAATGCGATGCGCATGCGGCAAAAAAAATCGCATGCGATGCGACCGAGGCGATAACCGCGATTTTACATAGGGAACAATGTTAAATGGCCCAATTTACCCGATTTCACATAGGGAACAATGTTAAATGGCCCACAGACCCCAAATAGCCACCCTGAAGTGTGAAATGGTCCCCCCAATTGTTAACGCCACCCCACAATCAACGTCAACCCGAAGCGTGGCGAGCGGCGGCGGTACGTGTCCTCCGACCTTTTCATACCCCCACTATCCACGTCGGCTTGGAGTTGAGAATAGAAAGCGTGGCGAGCGCACACGGATACCTTCACAGCTATACGCGTCCCCTCGCGGGCTTCACAGGTATCCGCGTCCGCTCGCCACGATTCGGGCTCGCCACACTTTCTATTCTCAACTCCACGCCGACGTGGATAGTAGGGGTATGAAAAGGTCGGAGGATGCGTAACGCATCCCCTCACGGGCTCGCTGTGCTCGCCACGCTTCGGGTTGACGTTGAACGTGGGGTGGCATTAACAATTGGGGGGGGGGGGCATTTCACACTTCAGGGTGGCTGTTTGGGGTCTGTGGGCCATTTAACATTGTTCCCTATGTGAAATCGGGTCAATTGGACCATTTAACATTGTTCCCTATGAAAAATCGGGGTACTCTTTACCTAGCACGGCGCCCATCGCGGCCATCGCGGGCATTGAATGCACTTAAAAATCGGGTGCGACGCGACCGACGCGATGCCCGCGATTTCCCATAGGGAACAATGTTAAATGTGGGGGCCATTTCACACTTCAGGGTGGCTATTTGGCCTCTGTGGCCCATTTAACATTGTTTCCTATAGAAAAATCGGGTTCATTGAGGCATTCAACAGTAAAATCGGGTCAATTGAGAAATTTAACATTGATCCCTATGGGAAATCGCGGGCATCGCGTCGGTCGCGTCGCACCCGATTTTTAGTGCATTCAATGGCCGCGATGCCCTCGATTTTTTTACCTGCGATGCCCACGATCAAAATCGTGGGTGCCGTGCTAGGTAAAGAGTACCAAAATCGGTAATCGCGTCGGTCGCATTGCATGCGATTTTTTGGCCGCATGCGATGCGACCGACGCGATTTACATTTTAACATGCATTTCTATGTAAAATCGCGGACATCGCATCGGTCGCATCGCATGCCATTACAATGGCATGCGATGTACATGCGATGCCCGCGATGGGCGCCGTTCTAGGAAACAAGTACCGATTTTTTAAACTCAAGTAGGTGCCCAAGTGCATTGCTTTGCCTAGGGCCCACAATGCCATTAAGATGGCCCTGCCTACAGCAATGGCAGAGAGCAGCACTGAGTATCACATGGTAATGCAGACAAAGCAGAGTCAGGAGAGATTGCAACATTATAACTGTGAATGCTACAGTATGACGCACTTAGACGGTGACCAGAACCTGAATGCTTAACAGCAGGATTCACTGTGTGTGCAGCGCAGACCAAGCCTGGAGAGACACTTGAGAAGTAGGAAATAGAGTTAGAAAGCGTTTATAACATCCCAATTCATGGCAATATGATGCTGTCACCATTGACAGAATGGTGGAAAATTGTATCCAAGTAGGTAGTCCGTTTCTGTACTGGTAGGAGAAAGAGGCAATTTGAAGGCCCTTGCACAAACTGACTTTGTTTTACCTATGTTGCCGACCCTGCAGTGTGTATTTCAAAATATTTTTTAGTGCAGCTGTGTGACCGGATGCCTGCCCTTATGCTCTGGCTACGCCCTTCAGGTCCAAAGATTGTGGTTCCTCGTCCCACGGGACCGGGCCAATAGGGGATTCCCTGTTACCTTCAGTAACTGCCTGTTAATGACTCTACCCACTATATAAATACTAGGGCTCACAGGCCCTCTTTATATAGGCAGAAAACACACTGGCATGGTCAGATCCTCCCCCTATATATTTAGTACTAGCTGACCCGCCCGGCGTTGCCCGGGAAACCCTTGGGGTTTCTTTATTTCCAAAATTGCTGAAAAATGTCATCTTACAATATGCTGTGCCAAAGACCTAAGATTGTAATTTGTTATAGATTCCACCATAATGTTAGAATGTGTTTGCATTGATACTCAATGACGGCAATGAAATCAGGTGTGGTGTTCATGTTTGAAACACAACGCTCCTGAGTTGATAACTTGTATGTGTTGATGAATTCCACATCCACTCCTGAGATTTAGCACCTACTGTATGACATATCCTCCAACATCTGAGGGTCAGAAATCGGTACAAAATCAGAAAGGGACGTGGCCACACCTCCATTTCTATACTTTCAAATTGTACAGTATCTAGAGTGTGTAATTACAGGCGCTGAGTGCAAAGGGACCGGGGTGGGCGTTACTTACCCCGCCATAATTAATTAAAAATTCACTGCTCCCTGCCACTGCCACTCCCCTCACCGACCCTGCAGCAGTCTCTGAGGTCTGGGGATCTGTAAAGCACATGCACCGGGCATCTCTACCAAACAGTGGGGCAGTCCCTGAGTGTGGGAGCAGGTCCACGGGCATGGCCACATGATGTCATGACGCAACGCACGCTACCCGCACCACTGTAATGCCCCACTGGGAATGGGTGCAATGGGCCAAATTCTTCCCTACACCCGCCGAGCCAATCCACTGATCCAGCCATCACAATCATCAATGGGTGCATTGATAAGGTTTGAGTGTAAGAAGTTGAAGAATAAGACTGAGAAAAAGAATTGCCATGTTACAGAGTGTACAATTTACTCAATAAATCGTGAAAAAAAAATGTAAGTGTACATAGAAGTACAATCAAGAAATGAAAGTAGGATTAAAAAAATAAGTTCTGATTCAAACTGATAATTGTTTGCATGGGGTGGGTTGTGAAACAAATCAATAGGTGGGGGTATGGATATTGTAGGCATAATTGGTGTTTGTTACACCTACATGGGGCCCTCAATTGATGGGATTTTCACTACAGTGTCACGGTCACATTGTCACCATAGGGGGATTCCCAGTTGGGGTCCAGGTGGTCTTTTAGGGACCCTTTACAATCCTGTAGGTCTCTTCTACTTGAGCTTACAGTCTCCCTTAATGATAGTCAATCACTGAGGGAGACCATAGGCTCCAGGAGAAGAGACCAACGGAATTGTAAAGGGGTCCCTAAAAGACCACCTGAACCCCAATTGGAAATCCCCCTACGGTGACACTGTAGTGAAAATTTCTCATCATCTGGGTACCCCCTGTAGGAGTACCAAACACCAATTATGCCCACAATATCCATACCCCCTCCACCTATAGATTTGTTTCGCAACCCAACGCCATCCAAACAATTATCAGTTTGAATCATAATTTATTTTTTAATCCTACTTTCATTTCTTGATTGTACTTCTATGTACACATATTTTTTTCACGATTTATTGAGTAAATTGTACACTATAACATGACAAATCTTCATCTCAGTCTTATTCTTCAACTTCTTACACTCATAACATTCAAACAAATGCATGCAGCGCTCATGCCCATCGACCAAACATTATCTATGAACCAAAAGAGTCTGGGAAACCCTTAAGGCAGAGCAGTGGCTGATATCCAACTGACTAACAGGGTGAGTGCAGTGTACCCAGTTTGTATTGATCAATGGGTGCATTGGCCAGGACAAAGATTTCTCAGTCCAACTGGAGGACTGGAGAGATGGATATGGGGAACAAAGTAGAAATGGTACATTAGGTACAGTTTTTATTTGCCGGTACAGACTGTTAAATAAACGGCAAATTATTTTTTATGTGTTCTGTGTTTGTGTGTGTTGTACTGTTTTTGTGTGTTGTAATGTATGTGGTTTTGTGTGTTATATTGTATGTATCTGTCCAATGTGTAAGTGTGTGAGGTGTGCTATGTATATACAGTATGTGTGTGTTGTGTCTTTGTGTATCTGTGCAAAGTTTAAATGTGTATTTTGTGTGTGTTGTACTGTTTTTTTGGGTGTGTGTGGTGAATGTGGGTGTGTGTTGTGCTGTTAGAGGTATGTTATGTGTGTGTATCTGTGCAATGTTTAAGTGTATGTTCTGTGTATTGTACTGTTTTTGGGTGTGTGTTGTAGTGAATGTTGGTGTGTGTTGTACTGGGAGTTGTGTGTTATGTGTGTGTTGTGTGTATATCTGCCGAATGTGTAAGTTTGTGAGGTGCGCTACGTATATATGTGTGTGTAGTGTGCTGTGCATATCCTGGCAATGTTTAAGTGTGTGTGTTCTCAGTGGCATAGCTTGGTTTGGGGCACCCTCCCGCCGTTAATGGGGGGGCACCTCCCCCCCTCCCCGCCGGCCTCCCCACCCCCGCCGTTAATGTAATGGGGGGGCGCCTCCCCCCCCCCCCCCCATCGCCGCAAGCTTACCTGTCTGCGCGTCCCGGCTCCCCTCCTGGCTTCAATTAATAATTCTATGAAGACGGACCACGATAAAATGGCCGCCCCCATACCGCAAACAGTTTCAGAGAACTGTCTGCTTTATGGGGCGGCCATTTTATCGTGGTCCGTCTCCATAGAATTGATTGAAGCCAGGAGTTGTGTGTTTGTTGTACTGTTTTTGGGTGTGTGTTGTAGCGTGTATGGATTTGTATTGTACTGCATGCGGTGTGTTTCCAGTGATTTCAGCCCCTATCTCCCCCGTGTGTACACAGCTTAAGTGTGTGAGGTGCTCTACGTATAAATGTGTGTGTTGTGTGCTATGTGTGCGTATGTGGTGTACTGTGTGTGTGTGTGTATGTGGTGTACTGTGTGTGTGTGCGTGTACAATGTGTACGTGTGTGTGTGTTATGTGTGGTCTATGTATATCCTCAATTATTTCCTAATTGTTTAAAGCCTTCACCATAATGTTAGAATGTGTCTGTCATACTCAATAACAGCAATGAAATCAGGTGTTCCTTCGTCCTCGGTTTCCCAGATCGTCGATCTTTTCCCCAGATCATCAATGAAGGAAAATTAAAACTTGGTGTTTTTTTAAATTCTAAGTGAAATTTCCCAAAAACGGCTTCGAGGTGCACACCACCGGGTCCAGAGGTATCTTGTTGCCAAATTTGGTGTCTCTGAGTGCCACGGTGTGTCCGCAATGCAACGGACACGCACACACACACGCACACAGAGGGCGAAATGTAATAGGGTGTGATTTTTGGACGAGTTCCAAACTCGCCAGAAATCGCACCTTTAAAAATCGCGTTTTTTGCCGCGAATTCGCATATGTAATGAGATGCGAATTAGCGGCAAAAAAATGCGATTTGCCGCGATTTCGGGCGATTTTTAGTCATGAAAATGTGCGCATTTTCAGTCATGAAAATGTGCGCATTTTCATAAATGCGATTTTGTGCAAAAAAAAAAAAAAGTTAAAAAAAAAACGGCGTGGGGTCCCCCCTCCTAAGCATAACCAGCCCCGGGCTCATTGAGCCGGACCTGGTTCCAAAAATACGGGGGGACAAAAAGCATAGGGGTCCCCCGTATTTCTGAAACCAGCCCCGGACTCTTGGACCGGTCCTGGTTCCAAAAATACGGGGGACAAAAAATCTGGGGGTCCCCCGTATTTTGAAACCAGCACCGGGCTCCAACAGCCCATGGTGTCATGCCACAGCCGGGGGACACTTTTTATACAAGGTCCCCCGGCCAAAACATGAGCACCGTGGCTGGTCAGCCTTGGACGGGGTACCTGGAGGAGTGGGGACCCCCCCAATAAAGGGGTCCCCCCCCCAGGCTTCACCCGTCCAGGGCTGAAGCCCGGGGCTGTCACCGGCGTCCGTGGCCAGTGGACGCCGGCCTGATAGGGTTAAATCGATCATACATATCATTACATTGCTTTATACCGGAGAACTACAAGTGCCAGCAGACCTCCCCCGCATGCTGGGACTTGGAGAACCACAAGTCCCAGCATGCGGGGCATTAATGGGCCCGCTGGGACTTGTAGTCCACCTGTAAAAAGAATGTTTATAAAAAACACACACAGAGAGAAGTAAAAGTTTATTACACACACACACCTCACTTTAACACCAGCGTTACTTACCATTCCTGGATCCAGCGCTGGTCTGGCTGCTTTACAGCCGGCTCCCCCCGCACTGACAGGCAGCGGGGAGAACCGGCTTTCTCCGTTGCCTCTAACAGCTTCTGTAGCGCTGTTCCAGCGCTACAGAGGCTGAGAGCGCGATTGGCCGATACGTCTCCATGGAGACGCATAGCTCAGTCCTGATTGGCTGAGCTATGCGTCTCCATGGAGACACATACAGTAGCTCAGCCAATCGCGCTCTCAGCCTCTGTAGCACTCGGACAGCGCTACAGAAGCTGTTAGAGGTAACGGAGAAAGCCGGTTCTCCCCGCTGCCTGTCAGTGCGGGGGGAGCCGGCTGTAAAGCAGCCAGACCAGCGCTGGATCCAGGAATGGTAAGTAACGCTGGTGTAAAAGTGAGGTGTGTGTGTGTGTAATAAACTTTTACTTCTCTCTGTGTGTGTTTTTTATAAACATTCTTTTTACAGGTGGACTACAAGTCCCAGCGGGCCCATTAATGCCCCGCATGCTGGGACTTGTGGTTCTCCAAGTCCCAGCATGCGGGGGAGGTCTGCTGGCACTTGTAGTTCTCCGGTATAAAGCAATGTAATGATATGTATGATCGATTTAACCCTATCAGGCCGGCGTCCACTGGCCACGGACGCCGGTGACAGCCCCGGGCTTCAGCCCTGGACGGGTGAAGCCTGGGGGGGGACCCCTTTATTGGGGGGGTCCCCACTCCTCCAGGTACCCCGTCCAAGGCTGACCAGCCACGGTGCTCATGTTTTGGCCGGGGGACCTTGTATAAAAAGTGTCCCCCGGCTGTGGCATGACACCGTGGGCTGTTGGAGCCCGGTGCTGGTTTCAAAATACAGGGGACCCCCAGATTTTTTGTCCCCCCGTATTTTTGGAACCAGGACCGGTCCAAGAGTCCGGGGCTGGTTTCAGAAATACGGGGGACCCCTATGCTTTTTGTCCCCCCGTATTTTTGGAACCAGGTCCGGCTCAATGAGCCCGGGGCTGGTTATGCTTAGGAGGGGGGACCCCACGCCTTTTTTTTTTTTATAAAAACACTTTTACACATTTTTATTAACAGGACCATGCACAGATCTCAATGATCTGTGCATGGTTCTGTCAAATTCGCCTGTCAGAACCTGGTCTATTTTTTTTGCGATTTTTGGTAACATTTACCAAAAATCACACCCTATTACATTTGCGAGTTGTATACTTTATAATGGGAAAACATCTGGATGCGAATTGAAATGTGACTAAAAATCGCACTTCTAAAAGTGCGATTTCGCGGTAAAAAGTGCGATTTTTTACCGCGATTTTCAACCTATTAAATGTGCGATTTTCGGAAAATGTGCGATTTCGGCCGTTTTTGACCAAAAAATCGCACATGTCTAAAAATCGCACCCTATTACATTTCGCCCAGACTCTTCAACTTTTATATAGATTTGTATATCAATCAGACCATCTTTCTTCCAATGCATAACAAAATCAAGATTACATACCAAAAGGATAAATCCAATTTTCTTAGAATATTTAACTTCCTGGAAAGGTGGAAATCATTTGATTATCTCCAGGACATGTTTACATAAAGAATCACACAAGTCTGTTCATTACGAAAACCTTGTCCACAGGATGAGAAACACCCACCCCGCTACCTGCTGTGCAGTGGCCACTCACAGATATTCAGGAGGAAATGACAAAATTGGCATCTAATTTCCTCCTCACAGAGGCTGCTGGATTCCTGCCTACATTCATTTACAAAATGCATTTTATATTTAGAATGTTTTCCCCATACACTCAAATATATACAGTATATATACATTGAAAATATATGGTGCAGTCCCAGCTCAGTGCCAAACATACATTTGATAAATATATATACTTTGTGCCTTGTGCCGAGCAGCAGGCATCCCATATCCAGGCACTACAGCAATACATATAAAATGTTTAAAACATATTTTAAACCTGTCAAGTGCCCTTGTACAAAATGGCGACACAGCACGGAGGGTTAACCACTTCAGTGCCATGGATGCAGGGCCGGCGCCACCACTAGGCAAATCTAGGCATTTGCCTAGGGCGCCGGCCACTGGAGGGCGGCATTTCGCCCCCCCCCCCCCCCCGTGCCGTGAAGGTACCTGTCCTGCGGCTGTGTATATAAAGCTTGCGGCGGCAGCGGGGGGTCCCTGCAGTCAATAAGAAATAGAGCGCTATCCGCCTGGCTACGCGGAAGTGCTTCTGTTGTGGAAACACTGGCCGCACGCTGATTGGCTGAGATTCAGCCAATCAGCGCGCACCAGGCGGCCAGTGTTTTCACAACAGAAGCGCTTCCGCGTAGCCAGGCGGATAGCGCTCTATTTCTTATTGACTGCAGGGACCCCCACGCTGCCGCCGCAAGCTTTATATACACAGCCGCAGGACAGGTACACCCCCCCTCCCCGGCACCGGGGCGACCCCACCCCGACTCGCCTGGGGCGCTCCGTTGCCTTGCACCGGCCCTGCATGGATGCCATTACCCACATGTGCCAGGGTCTATGGCCACAAGCTGGGAACCTTGTCAGGGATTGGCACAGGAGGTTACTTCCACAAAATGTTGAAAAGATGATATTTATCAAAATGAATTACAAATTCCACCAGGAAGACCTTTACTAGCAAATGCCTCCATAAAGTACAAAGGGACTTTTGATGGTGGATTCTGGTGGGGACAAACTACTGTAATAATCTGTGAAAACAAACATGTACACAATGATGTGGGTAAGGAATTGGAGGATGAGAATGACATCTTGCCTCTAAAGCCAGCATGTCCAAGTATAGATTAGTGACTTCTTATTTTTGTGGGGGGCCCATACAAACAAATTATTTCTGGCACAGTTGTGGAATTTCATTTTCTTCCTAGTTTCTTTAAACAACAAATTCTGCAGCTTAAGTTCCTGCTGTGATTCCTCAATATTTAGGTACTGATGAACAAGCACCACGAGATTATTAACTAAATCAGGATTCAAATTGCCCTGGGTCTGTGACACAATAGACTCTTCTCCAGATATCAAATTATTAGATACAGCAAATATCTCACCAATATCCGAGTCTCCAGACTTATCACTGGATCTTTTAGCAGAAGCTTTCTTTAAATCCAGCTAAGTAATAAACATGTCAGACAGGGGCATAACTAGAACTTTGTGGGCCCCATAGCAAAATTTTTAAGGGGCCCCCCAACTTAGATTTCCCCCAGAGTCTGCGTGGCTAGTGCCGCACAAGAGGTGTGGTTAGTGTTGTTAATCATTTTAATGCTGGCCCAGCAAACAACCCATTCCTCCATTGAGACCTTTTTCTTCACGTCATTCTTTATAAAAACTCTGAGTTCCAGGCAGTGGCTCGCAGGACTGGGGTTAAGGATGGGGGTCACCAGGATGGTGAAAGTCACTCACTGTTCTGCTGTCTGCAGGGAAGCCGAGAGGGGGGGTACTAATTACCGGGGCCCAGGCTTGCTGGAGGGGCCCCGCAGGGGCCCTGGTCTGACCCCTCCATCCCTCCCGGGTAGCAACAGCTGCACACACTTCTACAGCATGTGCTGTGCTGACAGCAGGCTCAGCATGAGTGTCTCACTGACAGCGTGAGAGGTCATGCTGAGCCTGCTGTCAGCACAGCATATGCTATAGGTGTGTTCTGCTGCTGAGATTACAGTTTTTAGAGTTTTCTTTCACCCTCCTCTAAACATTTTGGGGGCATGGCCTAAGTGCAGGAGGTGCCCATACCCCCACACTTAAGGTGCCCATACACGTTACAATTATTGTATACAATATTGTATACAATATCGCATCTCATCCGATCTCGGTTTTGCGAGGACATCAGATGAGATGAGATCTAGTACAAAAAGTATGTGCAGCACATACTTTTTGTACTAGATCTCATCTCATCTGATGTCCTCGCAAAACCGAGATCGGATGAAATGCGATATTGTATACAATATTGTATACAATAATTGTAACGTGTATGGGCACCTTTAGGCCACAGCCCCAAAATTTTACCGGGGCCCGACATTCCTCTTGGCTGCCCTGGCTGTCTGCCACAGAAGGGTAGGACGCTCTCATCTCTCTCATATTAAGGTTTCCTTCTTTCTTTCTCCCTCTCTGGTATCTCTCATATTCCTTCACATCTCTCCTTTTTCTCGGTCTCTCATTCTCGCTCTCATACACATAATTCTATCATTTTCTATCTCATTTGGATGCTCATACACAAATATAAAGTATACATCTATGTACTGCTCTTTCATATTGTATATTAATGTATACACCAGCTCTCACCTACACATATACATACACCGCCTCTCACAAACATACATACATACATACATACACAGCCGCTCTCACATACATACATACATACATACATACATACATACACAGCCGCTCTTACATAGATACATACATACATACATACACAGCCGCTCTCACATACATACATACATACATGCATACACAGCCGCTCTCATATACATACATACATACATAATGCATACTGTACATATATCCAAATCCTCCTCCCCCACCAAATACAACCATAGTGCGGTTCCATGCACACATACAAATCTCTCTCCTCCTCCCCTAGCCCTGGCTTCCGCATTTACACTGAGATCAACTTCGGTCACCCACTACACAGTACTCCGGGTCCTTACCGCTGCTCTAGTAGATTGCTGCCATCCTGCCGCTCTCTTCCTGCTTAGCGCTGCTGCCACCATTGGAACACTGCTCCTCAAAAAGGCTCCCGGCACCATAGACCTGCTGATCTGCTCGGTGCCTGGCGGTGCTGCTGCAGGGCAGGGGGCAGGGAGTGGCACGGCACCTGCTGTATACTGCTGTACAGCGCAGGACCCTGTGTGAACAGACAAAATAAACATAAAAGAGCTGGGTGCAGTGGGGTGGCTTGCTGATTTGGGTACTTGTTTCCTAGAACGGCCACAATCGTGAGTGATCGTGGCTCTTAATTAAGGGACACGATCCTCACGATGTGGCCAATTTTTTACAATTTTTTCACTTTGAATGACAAAAATCGGGTCAATCGGTCGGTCGCGACCAATTAAAATCGGCCGCGATGCGACCGACCGATTCACCCGATTTTTACATAGACTTCAATGTTAAAAAATCTTTTAACATTGAAATCGGGAGGATCGCGTTGGTCTTGTGCCATTATAATGGCACAAGATTAGATGGACTTGATTAAGTCCATCTTACATAGGGAAAAATGATAAAAAAGGTGAAATGGGCCAATATGACCCATTTCACATTTTTTATGTGCCCGCCATGACCCCACGATAGCCGTCAACCCGAAGCGTGGCGAGCGCAGCGAGCCCGCGAGGGGCGGCGGTGCGCGTCCTCCGACCTTTTCATTCCCCTACTATCCACGTCGGCGTGGAGTTGAGAATATATAGTGTGGCGAGCGCAGCGAGCCACCGAGCCCGAAGCGTGGCGAGCGCAGCGAGCCCCGCGAGGGGACGCGTATACCTGTGAAGTTATACGCGTCCCCTCGCGGGGCTCGCTGCGCTCGCCACGCTTCGGGCTCGGTGGCTCGCTGCGCTCGCCACACTATATATTCTCAACTCCACGCCGACGTGGATAGTAGGGGAATGAAAAGGTCGGAGGACGCGCACCGCCGCCCCTCGCGGGCTCGCTGCGCTCGCCACGCTTCGGGTTGACGTCTATCGTGGGGTCTAGCCCACTTAGTAACATTTGGGGGGGCAATTGAAAAAAATAATGTAAAAAAAAAAAAAAAAATCGGGTGAAAAATCGGTCGATCGGATCGGTCGCATCGTATGCGACCAAATCGCATGCGATGCGATCGATCCGATTTTTTATCTTACGACCACAACGATCTAAATCGTTGTGGCCGTGCTAGGAAACAAGTACCCTGATTTGCAGGCCCAATTTTGGCAACAGAGGGCTGCAGATATTTCCGGAGTAAAATAGTGCGCACGGATACCAACCACCCTTCCATATATTATACATTTGATTTGCAGGCCCCAAAAACGGACGGGCCCCATTGCAACCGTACCCCTGCACCCACTAAAGTAACGCCACTGATGTCAGACAAAGCAGTCTTTAACATACTAATGAACTCAGACATCTGCGGAGATGGCAATTGCTGTTACAAGCTTCATACACCTTTACAGTATATTTCTCAGGCAATGCATTATATGTATGCTAAAATACAAAGAACATCTGGCTGCAAGCATTTTTAAAGCTTAGCGTTGACATCTATTTGATCCTCATTGGTCTCAAATCTAATTAAAAAAAGCCAGAAAAAGATACACATAGTGTACATATAAACATTCTGCAGCAGACTCCCTGATATAGCAGCAATCTCCCTCTCTCCCTCATTAGTGTTGCAATCTCCCTCATTTCACCTAGCCCACATTACACTGCTACATGTTTGGGGAAAAATGAATGAGGGATAGATACATTTACATTGAATCATCAGCACCATATCCCAGCACTTTATGAAATATAGGGCCTTATTCTGGTTGGTGCGTATATTTCCGAATACTTGCGGATGGCGTTTTTTAGCCGTCTGCGCATGCGTGGGGAACGCTATGCGCATGTGCCACGCATGTTCTACGTACTTGTTCTCACTAATACCTTACAGAAATGTGCACCGCAATCACTCGGGAAATATGGGCGTATTATGGGCGTCATTCGGAAATACACAGGTGCGTAGTTTCAAAGTGGGCAAAACTGGGCGGAAACATGGGCGGACACGGGGGAGTGCACTTATTTTGGTATTCGTGCATTCGGACAGCACACCGAATGCACGCGAACAAAAAGGCAAAAAATATGCGGTGTCCATAAGCAAGTATTGCTTTGCGGACACCACTCGGTCATGCGCTAGGCAATCGGAACGCCTAATCAGGACGGCCGCACCTCAACCAATGTCAGCTGAACATAATACAATCACCTCCTTTACTCATTACTTGTTAATTACACGCTTGTCACTGCTTCAATTGGAACCATTGCAGCTTAAATGGACCATCACTAAGCACACACATATATGCTGCACTTTTCACACACTTTTACACTGCAACTAATGAACACAACTTAATATTAATAATACAAATACACATGTCACTTCTACATTTATCAAATAAACCACACATTTTGGGGAAAAAAAAAACATTTATTAAATGAACTTATACAATAAATTAGAAATCGTCACAAAATAAAAGGTAGCATAGCAGGAATAAAAGTAAATAATATATAATAATTACATGTATTGTAGACATACATAGCCACAGCAGAATCATTAGGAACACAACAAAAGTATAGCACCAACACTTCAAGTACAACAGACAGTAATGGTAGCCGAAAGAGGGCAACAGGGGAACCAAACATGACATTCGAACCAAGGGCAAATGTGGGTACCCTCTGCACGGAATTGGACACAGGAAGCTGACACACACAGCTCAATGAAAGATTTGGGAAGACATAAGGGTGGAGATTAATGCGGACACAAGTTCATCTGCGGGCACGTTTGCCCCTGGCAGGCTCCTTGCCACGTGCAGCAGCTCTTCGGCCACGGCCACAGCCACGGTCAGATGGTGGGCCAGGTGGAGCAGATGCTGGGGAGGGGGGGATGGTCTTCCCCCTCTGGCAGCAGGGAGTGCTGATGGTGGGAATGCACCAGAAACGGATGACATTAGGACCCTATTGCTGGCAACTAGCTCCACCATAAGCTCATTATGGTGGAGGAGGAGGTCATTTTGCCGCAGGGCTTGATCAGACAGCACCTGCAGGCTAGCAGCAATTGATTGCTGGATGACAGCCATAGCCTGCAGGCTCCCAGCGATACTCTGGTGGCTGCTGACCAAACTCTGCAAGACCTCCTCGGTCCTACGCACCCGCTCTGATGCCGACTCTCCCTGCTGCTGAATATGGCCAAGCACCTGCACCCACCTGGTCAATTCAGCCTCGGTCAGTGGCTGCTGCTGCTGCACGGGCCTGGTACTGGTGGCAGGTGGCACAGACTCCTCAACCTCCTCAAGAGATTCTTGACCAAGCGGTGGGGATGCTGGTTAAAGAGAACATTACAATTACAACACATTCCATGCAAAATTAGAACCAGCTACTTATGGCATGGCAAATAATTAACTTCAAGCAAAGAAGCCATGACTTCCGCTGGGGACTCGCTGTCCATGGTGCTCACCCCCCGGACCTCTTCGACTGCAATGCAGCACTCTGCCATCTCTTCCAGGGGGTGAGCTTCAGCTTTGATGGCATGGGGCCAGCCCCAGAGGTGTGGCTGTGTTCCCACCGCTGGGTCAATTTCTTCTTGAGGTTCGTTTTGAAGTCGTGCCACCTGCAATCAAAGTTTACATATTAATACATGTCACTCCTCATGTTTGCTGTAGCACCCATTGCAATCTGCAACAGATTACAACATGTGCTTCATTACACCAAACTTACCTTATATTAAATACGAAAACCAACCCTTAGAAGATACACTCACACTCACCCTACAATAACTATCAATTAAATGACATGGCAAACATGTCTGTGCCTCCAAGCAACGTGACCGGCCATTGACCAACTCCATCTAACATCTAATGTAAACATTACTGGTCTTGTACTGCTCAAATGTAACACACATGAACTTGCCTCTTCTTAACGTGCTCCGCCTCATGAACTTGTGGAGACACCGCATTAATCTCCGCCGTTATGACCTCCCAGATCTTCCATCTCCTTGTGTGTGTCAACCTGTCCTGTGGACACTCGATCCAATCCCGTGCGCGGGGCACCAGGATGGCAAGCTCCTGCGGTTCGTATGCCATGTTTCTGCCGGTTGGTTCCTCTGTTGCCCTATTTCGGCCATGGCCACGGCCACTGGCACCGCCACTGCCACTGGCACCGCCACTGCCACAGCCACTGCCACGGCCACCTGTCGCTGTACTCGAAGTGCTGGGCAGGCTACTCTGTTGGGAAGCCACCTGCTGTGTTCCCAATGATTCTGCTGAGGCTGAAGATGGGCCAGCTGCCGATTGGCCTGATGTAGATGGCCCATCTGGCTGCTGTTCTCCCAATGGCTGGTCTGGGTTGATGGGGACATAGGTGGTGCTGGAGTCCATGCGGGCAAACAGGTCCTGGCACTCCTGCTCTTCCTCAGATAGAGATCCAGCCATGTTTGCAACAACATTGCATTTGTCTAACACACCTTTATATCCTATTTCTGTAATTGGCGTACATCAGCGACACCCTGCGTTCCGTATGGCCGCGTTCTGTACGGCAGCATCGACCGTGCGGCGCATAGGCCACGCCCCTAGCTGCGGAATTTTTTTTTTTTAAACCTGGCAAACTTAGTAAGTCTGATTTAGTAGCTAATTGCAGATTTGTACTCCAATGACCAAATAAAACTGAGGTCAGACATGACATGTATATGTGAATGTACATCTGTACTGAGCACTTGTTTGGTATGTAGTACAAATGACACTACCCATTCCATATGTAAATCCAGTCCACCACTTAGGCAATAGTAATCAGTGCTAGCCTCCAAATCACATGTGAAAGGTCTTCAAATTCAGCCTTGATGCTAGCTACTTTTCATTTCACATCTCTAGTGTGGGCCAGTAGAAGGTAAGTGTACACATGGCACCATGGCCTAATATTGGGAAAAGGTCTGGCACTATTTGCTATGTTTCTGCTGTATAGCTTTCACTATAAAAAAGCTGTTTAGTACCTTTTTGTGTTAGGTGTAAGTGGCTAGTGATGCAGACTATTTCACCTGTTGCTTATACCCATGTTTAGTGAATGTAATAGATTATATATAATGGGTTCCCAACTTATTTTACACTGTCTGTTTAGGAAATAGTAAGTAATGGCATGATCTGCTCAACTATGCAAAGGTACAGCAAGTGTGGGTTTGCGATGCAATGGGTTAGCCGTCTGTTGTGGCGCATACACGCTGTTAATGACAAAATGAACAATAAAGTTAATACCAAATATCACTTTGATCAACCAATGACAGGACATGATTGCTTGAATTGTGCCATTGCTAAGATGGCGGCCTATATCAGAGCAGCACCTTTTTCGCCAGCGGAGCTGAGGACACTGGTCTCCGTTATTGAGACCAGGCTGGGGCGGGCAGGCCCATTTATAACCAACAGGCAAAAGCGTAATGCTTATGCGGTGGCCCGCCGGCGCATATACGCCCGCACACAGGTGCGGAGGACCATCGCTCAGCTGGAGCGGCGGTGGTCAGACCTGAGGCGTCGGCAGCCGGATTTGCTCCAGCAAATCAGGGCCAGGATTGCGAGATGTTAGTGTTTATACATTACATGGCCATTTGTACATGATTGCTTACATGACATTATTTAAGCCAATAAGGTAACCAGCCTGATCATGAGTTAAACATGGCATACACTATATGTGTGCTACTTCCTGTTTGACACCCTGTAATGGTCATAAAATATGTGATTGTGTAGGATTATAGATTGTGATGTTTACAATGGCCCAAATGTCACATCATAACTGCCATGTTACAGGCTGTGTTGTGTAAAAGACACTAAGGAGCTGATTGGCTGTACAGTAATCTCAACTTATAACCTTTTTTTTTTTTTTAGGCTTAATACATCTGTCCAAATGACCCCTAATTGGCATTTTTTTTCTCCAACACAGCACGGGATTGAGCAAGACAGGCCCGGGAGGAGGCAGAGGTGGCCCAGGAGGAGGTTGCCGAAGCAAGGGCCGAGGAGGTGGTTTTGGAGGAAGGGATGGCGGAGGAAGTGGAGGCGGAGGAGGTGGCAGAGGAAGTGGAGGAGGAGGTGTGGGCTGTGGATGTGGAGGTGCTGCCAGCAGAGGAGGAGGTGCCACCAGAGGAGGCCCCTGAAGAAGAGGAGGAGGTGGAGGCCTGTGAGGTCGTGCAGGCGGCCGAAATTGGTATGTATACATAAGGATTAATTATTCCTTTTCTCATCTACTATTTGCTATGTAGCACTGGTGATTCAATTGTGTTTTTTAAAACTATAAATTCATATAACAAACAGGGTACCAACAGACACACTTATATAGGGTGGCCAAACCATCCCTTTCATCCTGGACACATATTAATGACACAGGTTGTGCGGATGGCTTTCAGGTCGATTTTAAGAGCCACTGAACCTGTGTAGTTAATCTGTATCCTGGAAGAAAGGGATGACTTGCTCATGTAAGTGTTACATGTCCCTGCTGCAAGCATACAATCTGTAGCCTCATATAGGTGAGTAGAGTTTACTGGTGATTGATCTTTTTAGACTAGATTACGTATGACATAAATGGAGTATGGACAGGCGTGGCTTAGAATGGAGTAACAAGTGGTCAGTGCCCCTGGGCCCTTCTCTAGCTAAACCCCCCCTGCGGTCTGCATGTATGGTTGGCACCATAATTGTGTGTTGATTTGGTCTTAGTAATGATTTTGTGCATGGGAGTGGGTTAGTGCTGCAGCTTCACCTAACTGGCATTATGACAATGATTTATGGAGCAGACCATCAGCAGGCAAGCCATGCTTGATTGCACAAATGTACTGAGCATTCCTGAGAGTTGACTAAGTCCCATGCCACGCTCCATCATATAACAGACACTGAGCACTTTTTGATGAGTTGGGATTGGTGCAGCGCATGACATGCTTCTCAGAGCTTAGTCATGGGTGGGTTTGGATTCAGAAGGAGCACTATGACTGTGAGGTGTTCTACAGAGTAAAGGGTAGAGGGGAAAAAACAGGCTTTCCATGTAGTATGTATGCATGTATGTATAGCTGTATGTGTCATATATATAGTTATATATGTGTCTATATACATATATATATATATATATATATATATATATATATATATATATATATATATATACACACCCGTCACGTTGCATGTTTAAAATTTAGGTATGACTACAGATGGGGCAGGTCCCATCCTGGCTGGCGGATCGCCAGAACGTCCGAGCTGGCGACCCGCCAGCAGCCGCGCCAGCGAATACACTGAGACGCGCATGCGTCTCACGCGCACGCGCGTCTCAGTCTCTGGCGCCAGCGCGATGGAAACCCTGTCCATCTCCGCCTCAGGGAGACGGACAGGGTTAGGGGGGGTTAGGGGGGGATGCGGGCAGGCGGCGGGGACCCCGGGTTACCGCCGGCAAGCCGGCGGGGACCCGGGGGAACGGATGGAAGCGCCGTCGGAAGGGGACGCGCGCGCGTCTCGTGCGCGCGCGTCCCCTTCTCACCATCGCCATGGCGCTGGCGGGGGATGGCGGCTGGCGATGCCAGCGCCATCCCCTGCCAAGATGGGACCTGCCCCATCTGTATGTCAAATGTATGCATGATTATCATTAGTAATTTGACCCTTTTTAATATGTCCACAGATGAGCCAGCCCAAGCAGAAGAGGGTCTACGTGGGGCCCTCTTAAGAATCAGGGAACACATGCGCCAGGTCATGGCGGAGTTGGACCAGCTGCTAGATGGAGCCATTTAATTTATTTTATTTTTTTTGCCAGAAAACATTTGTACATAAATATAAATTGTTAATAAATAGTTTGTTACAGTTCGAAGTTGTCTGTGTGTTTTTTTTTAAATGGAAAAGTATATGTGTAACTTGTTTATAATCTTTTAAATTAGCAAAATGTACATACTGTATATAGATGTATGTTATGTTCAAATGCTGTAAGGGTAAATGTGTGTAATGAATGTAGTAGTAATGTGTTTCAGTATGTATTAGGATTTAATTGATTTAAATAGAAAACAATCCCTTTTTAATGAGGTTGGCTAATTGCATAAGTGGGTCATTTGATCGCTGTGTGTGCTCAGATAAATAGTGTTGTATTTAGCGTAAATACTCCGCATCGGTGCGTACGGCCAGCTTCCCGTCCGTTCTGACGCGGTAAGACCGTGCTTACGCTGTAAGACCGTGCAGAATCTGTACGTGTCCACCGCACAAGCAAGGTTTGTATGTCGTCCGTACACACGCCCTGTTATTAAAGAGTGAGTCCGTCCGAATGCGGAGGCTCAATGGGCGTTTCTACAGACGATGTCCGCATAGCGTTGCGTGCGGCCCGCTCCGTAAGAATTCGGGAAAGTACGCACCGATCAGAATAAAGGCCATAGTATCTCTTACTAACTGCTTTGGGGCTCTTCTACATTTATATATAAGTCATTTTAGAAGATTCCTCTCAGATGTAGAAGTACACACCCATGCTTCTAAGTGCCACATTCACAATCTCTTTTCACAATCTCTCCATATATGGAACTAAACACGCCCTTTGGAAGGAGCATGACACAGCCCCTCAATGGGGCGCTGTGCATAATTCTATTACCAACTATAATCTCCCTGAAATTAGTTTTCAAAAGTAGGCAAGTACAGTATGAATATAAATAAAGTGAAGGATTAAATATATAACAGTGGATTAAATATATAACAGTGGAAGAGCTCTCCCGTCACCCATCTGTCCTCCGTCCGGGACCTGGATGAGACTTCCCGGTTAGATACTTAGGGTGACACAGTGCCGACATAGGGGTTCCAATGGCAGCAGGGTGGCACTGCAATTATATAAGAACAAGTCAACACATATTAAAACATAATATTTATTCAGATTTTCAGCATTCTTAGGAAGCTGGATCACTCCAGCTCGGCTGCCCCTTCGACAATTGGTTATCTGTAGCGCTGGCATACCACAACTTCAATACATATCAAAACATACAGTACAGTATCCCAAAAGTAATAGTGAACATGCGTGAGATGCGCCAAACTCTATATTGCAAATAAATTAGAAAATGTGCAAATTTCATTTATAAAGGTGCAATAATAAAAATTTGCCACTAGATGACAGCAAAAAATTGACTTATCATTATGCACCATTGTGAATTATTTAGATTTAATAGGGGAAATTTACTAAGACAAATACGCCCCCCCCCCCCCCCCCAAAAAAAAAAAAAATATCGTATTTTCATAGTAAAATACAAATTTTGGGGGGTATTCGTATTTTTGGCATTTACTATGCCAAAAATATGCATATTCTTATTCGTATTTATGGCACATTCGTATTTGTATTTACAAATATGAATGTATATGCAATCAACAGAATACAAATAGGAATCACCATTCAAATGAATTTTCAATACGGATGGTAATTATCGGCAATTAGTGGGATACGCCCGCTAATTGCCAGCCAAATATGCCTGGAAAATACACTCCATTTTCCAGGCGTATTTGGCTTCAGCCTGCACGGATCATTCAGATCTGTTCAGGCTACAGTGTGTAATAAAAGGAATAAATAAATACAGTATTTTTTTTTTTTTTAAAAGCCAGAAAAAGATACACATAGAGTATATATAAACATTCTGCAGGAGACTCTCTGAAATAGCAGCAATCTCTCTCTCTCTCTCCCTCATTAGTGTAGCAATCTCCCTCATTTCACCTAGCCCACATTACACTGCTACATGTTTGGGGGAAAAGGAATGAGAGATAGATACATTTACATTGAATCATCAGCACCATATCCCAGCACTTTATCAAATATAGTAGCTCTTACTAACTGCTTTGGGGCTCATCTACATTTGGATATAAGTCATTTTAGAGGATTCCTCTCAGATGTAGCTGTACACGCCCATGCTTCTAAGTGCCACATTCACAATCTCTTTTCACAATCTCTCCATATATGGAACTAGACACGCCCTTTGGAAGGAGCATGACACAGCCTCTCAATGGGGCGCTGTGCATAATTCTATTACCAACTATAATCTCCCTGAAATTAGTTTTCAAAAGTAGGCAAGTATGAATATAAATAAAGTGAAGGATTAAATATATAACAGTGGATTAAATATATAACAGTGGAAGAGCTCTCCCGTCACCCATCTGTCCTCCGTCCGGGACCTGGATGAGACTTCCCGGTTAGATACTGAAGGTGACACAGTGCCAACATAGGGGTCCCAATGGCAGCAGGGTTTATATTTACAAATATGAATGTATATGCCATCGACAGAATACAAATAGGAATCACCATTCAAATGAATTTTCAATACGGATGGTAATTATTGGCAATTAGTGGGATACGCCCGCTAATTCCCAGCCAAATATGCCTGGAAAATACATTCCATTTTCCAGGCGTATTTGGCTTCAGCCTGCATGGATCAGTCAGATCCGTTCAGGCTACAGTGTGTAATAAAAGGAATAAATAAATACAGTAAATGGTACTTGTTTCCTAGCACGACCACACCGATCATGATCGTGGGCATCGTTAGTAAAAATTGGGGGCATCGCGGGCATCGCATGCACTAAAAAAATCGGGTGCGATGGTACCAACGCGATGCCCGCGATTTCCCATAGGGAACAATGTTAAATGCCTCAATTTACCCAAATCATCATAGGGAACAATGGTAAATGGTCCAGAACCCCCCCCAAAACACCCCTGAACAGTGAAATGGCCCCCCAAAATTAGTTTACGTCACCCCACGATCAACGTCAACCCGAAGCGTGGCGAGTGCAGCGAGCCCGCGAGGGGCGGCAGTACGCGTCCTCCGACCTTTTCATACCCCCACTATCCACGTCGGCGTGGAGTTGAGAATAGAATAGTGTGGCGAGCGCAGCGAGCCACCGAGCCCGAAGCGTGGCGAGGGGACGCGGAAACCTGTGAAGCCCGCGAAGGGACGCGTTTACCTGTGAAGGTATCCGCATCCCCTCGCGGGGCTCGCTGCGCTTCGGGCTCAGTGGCGCGCTGCGCTCGCCACACTATTCTATTCTCAACTCCACGCCGACGTGGATAGTGGGGGTATAAAAAGGTCGGAGGACGCGTACCGCCGCCCCTCGCGGGCTCGCTGCGCTCGCCACGCTTCGGGTTAACGTTGATCGTGGGGTGGCGTAAACTAATTTTGGGGGGCCATTTCACTGTTCAGGGGTGTTTTGGGGGGTTTCTGGCCCATTTACCATTGTTCCCTATGATGATTTGGGTAAATTGAGGCATTTAACATTGTTCCCTATGGGAAATCGGGGGCATCGCGTCTGGACCATTTAAGCCTATGGGAAATCGGGGGCATCGCGTCTGGACCATTTAAGCCTTTTTTAGCCGCCTGCGATGCGACCGACCCGATTTTGACTTTTTTCAATGCATTTCAATGGGAAATCTGGGGCATCGCGTCGGTCGCGTCGCAGACCACTAAAAATTACACCCGATGCCCGCGATTGTGGCTGTGCTAGGAAACAAGTACCCAGTAAATTAAAAAAAAAAAAAGCCAGAAAAAGATACACATAGAGTATATATAAACATTCTGCAGGAGACTCTCTGAAATAGCAGCAATCTCTCTCTCTCCCTCATTAGTGTAGCAATCTCCCTCATTTTATCTAGCCCACATTACACTGCTACATGTTTGGGGAAAAAGGAATTAGAGATAGATACATTTACATTGAATCATCAGCACCATATCCCAGCACTTTATCAAATATAGTAGCTCTTACTAACTGCTTTGGGGCTCTTCTACATTTGGATATAAGTCATTTTAGAAGATTCCTCTCAGATGTAGCTGTACACACCCATGCTTCTAAGTGCCACATTCACAATCTCTTTTAACAATCTGTCCATATATGGAACTAGACACGCCCTTTGGAAGGAACATGACACAGCCCCTCAATGGGGCGCTGTGCATAATTCTATTACCAACTATAATCTCCCTGAAATTAGTTTTCAAAAGTAGGCAAGTATGAATATAAATATAGTGAAGGATTAAATATATAACAGTGGATTAAATATATAACAGTGGAAGAGCTCTCCCGTCACCTATCTGTCCTCCGTCCGGGACCTGGATGAGACTTCCCGGTTAGATACTGAAGGTGACACAGTGCCGACATAGGGGTTCCAATGGCAGCAGGGTGGCACTGCAATTATATAAGAACAAGTCAACACATATTAAAACATAATATCTATGCAGATTTATGTGACTGAGGGCTGCATAAGCCCAAGGTCATATAAGAGCCCTAGCTTAGGTTCACCGAAAGGTCAGGTTAAGAAAAAACTTGCTGTGTTGTTTCTCTGCCTGGTAACACCTGGTGAGCAGGCTGGGAGCCTATCAGAGGGTTAAGGGGAGTAGCCAGAGCTAGGGTATAAAGGTTCAGGGATCATGTGACCTCTTCCTTCTTGTTCTTACCATCTCGAAGTGCTGGTGCTCCTGCGCAGTCCTGGTAAATGCTTTTTTGCTGTTTCTTGCTTTTTGTGAGGTAAATTGTGAGGTGATTTGTTAATATGCCACGTCCTAGACGCTCAGTGTTGGGGGTGAAGTGACACTGCAGGTCGCGGCTCCAGGGGGGGGGGTGCGGCCTGTCAGCGATATCATGTTGGGGGGCATGTTAAATGCTGTTCCCCGCGCGGGGAGCAGCCAGGATGAGTCTGGCACGAATGGGGCCCTCAGTAGTGCTGCTCAGGGCCCGGTTTGGGAGGCGGGGGGGCGGGCGCGCAGCGTCCCTGGCACCCCCCGCTCTCCATGTTTAGGTTGGTCGTTGCTGGGATCAGTGGTGATGCCAGTGGGAGCCGCACTGTTGGCTCCTACTGGTATTGGGAACCCTGTGGCTGGACCTCAGGAGGCTGTAGGGGGTTTGAATAGGATGCCAACAATTGCAAGTTTTATTCCGGTGCATAGTCAAGGGGGGCACCTGGGGGGTAGTGGCGTTGGGCCAGGGGCTATATCAGGGTGGGGCGCTGCGGGTTCCCCAGTTGCTTCTCCTGCAGACTCTGCAGGTTTAAGCCAAATGGTGTATTCCAGAAGCATGCTGGCCACGTCAGTGCATTTGCAGGGTGCTGCTCCAGGGGCTTACCCCACGGTATCTTAGGGGGGAGGGGGTATGTCCACTCCCTCTTGGCAGGGGGTGCAATCATTTGCTGTGTCACAGAGCTCCCCTATGTCAGGCTTCCCAGGCTAGTGGGCCCCCCTGGGTGGGCCATATTTTCATTCTCCGTCAAGTTGGAGTTTTAATGCGTGGCTACTAGGGGCGACTTGGAGGCAGCAGGCTTTCCCCAATGTCTCACAGGGCTATGCAGCAGGTATCCCTACCAGTCAGCCCCTTTTATGGTCCATGGGGGCTCAGGGTACAGGTCCCTTTAGCCCTGGAGGTTATGGGTGGGAGCAGGGTTAACATAAAAAAGGTACTGACAAACCCCTTGGCGCAGATTACAATGTTTTTCTCTGGTCTCTCATCGGTGTTACCCAAAAAAATGAAAAGAGAGAGAGAACACAATAGTGTGATACAGTCAAAACCAATATTTTACATATAGGAAACAATCCATAGGCTGTGACTCGTACCGTGCAGAAAAGTCTACTTTTTAGGGTAGACTGGTATTCGCATACTGGGGAGCGGTCACGTCACCACCAATCGATTATTCTCCAATAGATCCAATAATCGCATGTAAATGAAAGAAAGCTAGTATAGTGAAAGTACCGTTTTTACTCCTTTAAATTAATACAATAAAAACAAAGTGCATATGCTGACTCTCACCGAGTGAAGTGGTCTACTCAACGTGCAGTAGACAAACAAGCAGATGTTAACAACCAAACAGGCGTCCCTGGCAGCTGGTCACTCGGGTAAGTACAGCAGTCCACCTTGTCCTCCGCCAACGTGTTTCGAAACTCCTCTGGTTTCTTTGTCAAGGCTTAAGGGTTGGGGCCAGGCTAACCCTTGGCAGCTTCACAGAGGTTCCGGTGTGTCATTGTCCTCCTCGGGGGGCAGAACCTTGGGGCCGCAGGGGTTTTTGGGCCCTTTGGGGGGTCCGCCTTTGCCTAGGGGCCCCCTGCCTAGTGCTACTGTGTCACAACCACCGCCCCCGGTGTCGGGCCCGGCATCGAGTGCGGAGGAAAGGGGTAGTGTGCTGTTTTCTCTCCCCCCCTGTTGTTTCTTCACAGATTAATAGTGCTCAGGCGGTTCCAGTGAGTTCGAGGAGAAGAAGTCGGGAAGTACGGGAAGAGGCGAGGACTGCAGTCGAGACGGAGTCAGCTGGTTCCGGGTTGGCCGTTGCGGCCGACGAAGCTCCGGGGACATAGGGGACTGGTGAGTGTGAAGTTGTGAATTCATCTTGCGGATCTACTGACAGCGATACCAGCAGCATGGGGTCAGATTCCCCGCGCAGGCTGCGCAAGTTGGCTAAGCTCATTGCGCGGCATGTGGCAAAGGCAACGAATAAGGATAAGGCTGCAGTGGTGGCTCCTTCTCCTCCTAAACCCCCTTTGTTAACTGAGATGGTGCACTATGCAAACACAGCGGTTACTAGGGGGCTCAGGAAGAGGATGAGGGAGAAGATCAAGAGAGGTAAATATGTTGACATGTTCACCCTTACGGAGGACATGAGACAAGCGTTTGAGAAAGCGAAGAAGGCTGATGGGATTGGGGAGAATGCCTTTAGAAATTTCCATCAGTGGTTAAGAGGATTTTTAGTATTTGATGCTTGTTACGCGGAAACCCGGCCTGCGGAGTATCCTAATGTGGTTAAATACTTGTTTCTGGTACACGAGATGTACCTTAAGACTAAGGGGTATTCTTGAAGGGACTACGATGAGAAATTTCGTAGGAAACAAGATGGTAATAGCATTTTACCCATGGGTTTTAAGGATGTGGAAGTGTGGTTGGAGGTGACACAGCAGACCAAGCCCCCAGGGGAGGGCTCGGGATAGAAGTCCACGGGGGCCCCTTCTCAAGTTCCCAAGGTAAGGGCAAATGTTTTGCCTTCAATGACGGCAAATGTAATAGGGGGGCAAACTGTCTGTGCGGGGCCGGGCACGCGGCAAAAGATTGCACCACGGCTCCTTCCGGGAAGCCAGGGGATTCCGGCGAGGGCAGCGGAAGTCACAAGTAAGGCGTATTCTCCAATTGTGGTTGCAGAGCTTGCAGGCTGGCTCAAGCATTACCCAGAGGTTTCAGTTGCACGTTTTTTATATGAGGGTTTCAGGGATGGTTTTAGGTTGCCCATCGATGGGTCGTTTCAGGTGGTGGCTTCAAGGAATTTGAAGTCCGCTAGGGATTTCACGCAAATTGTGCGTCAGTAGGTGGATGCAGAGATAAGGCTGGGGCGCATGTGTGGCCCGTACCGGGATCCCCCTATTCAGAGATTATGTATTTCTCCGGTGGGGATAGTGCCCAAGAGCACCCCCGGTAAGTTTAGATTGATTCAGCACCTCTCGCACCCACATGGGAGCTCGGTTAATGATGCCATACCTGAGGAGCTTTGCAGGGTGAAGTACCAGTTGTTTGAGGAGGCTCTTGTTTTAGTTCGGGGTTGTGGGCTTAGAGCTTTAATGGGTAAAGTTGATATAGAATCGGCCTTCAGGTTGCTCCCGGTTCACCCAGATTCCCTGCGGTTTTTGGGTTTTAAATTAGGGGGGGGATTTTTTGTGGACAGGTTTTTGCCGATGGGATGCTCAGTCTCCTGTGCTTATTTTGAGAAATTTAGTTCTTTTTTTTTCATTGGAGTATTCAGGTGGCCTCTGGGCATCGGGGTTTTGCACACTATCTGGATGATTTCCTATTGGTAGGCCCAGAGGGTAGCGAGGTTTGCAGGCAGTTGCTGGAGGTCACGGAGCAAGTTTTTGGGTTTTTAGGCGCTCCCATAGCGAGGGAAAAAACGGAGGGCCCCACTCACTGTCTTTCTTATCTCGGGATAGAAATTTACACTGAGGCAGGGTGCTGCCGGTTCCTGGCTGACAAGGTACACAAGTGGCTAGGTCTTATTGAGGATTGTTTGGCCAAGCGGAAAGTGCGATTGAAGCAGGTTCAGTCATTGCTGGGGTGTTTCAATTTTGCGTGTAGAATCATCCCTATGGGGCGGGTATTTTGCAGGAAGTTGGAGCGTTCAACAGCTGGGGTGGTTAGGCAGCATCATTCGGTTTACCTGTCAAAGGAAATCAGGGAAGATTTGAAATTTTGGTCGTTATTCCTGGTATCGTTTAACAGGGTGGTGTTGTGGCCGGCTCCTCCTTGTTACAATAGTGCTTTACAGCTTTTCACGGATGCATCAGGCAGTGTGGGCTTTGGGGCTTTCTTTGGGTTAGAGTAGTGTGCTGGTCCTTGGCCTGATTCGTAAGTGCACAGAGGTTTAACCAGAAATTTGTTGTTGTTGTTGGAGTTATTTCCGATGGTGGTGGCCCTGGAGTTGGCAGATAGGCAGATGGTTTTTCGGTGTGACAACATGGGCGTAGTCCACGCCATTAACAACCAAAAGACTTCTTGCCCTTGGACTTTGCGGCTACTGAGGCATTTAGTTTTGCAATGTTTGCGTTTTAATGTTACGTTCTCGGCCTGCCATGTTCCAGGTATTGACAATAGTATTGCGGATGCCCTGTCATGTTTTCAGTGGGATAGGTTTAGGGAGTTAGTGCCCGGGGCTGCGGATGTAGGTTTACCCTGCCCACCTTATATCTGGCATATCATCGAGAGGGTATAGTTGGATTGGCCAGGAACGCCCTGGCACCCTCTACGTTGAAGGCTTATGATGCAGCCTGGAGAGATTGGCAGGCCTTTCTGTGTAGGTATGGTCGGGAAGGTGAGTCGTTGGAAGATAGGCTGTGCATTTTTGTTTGGGAACATTATAAGGCAGGTAGAGCAAAAGGAGCCATGTCTGCTGCCCTTGCAGGCATCGCTTTTCATTCCCGTCTGCGGGGACAGGTGGATCCTACTCGTTCTTTTGTTTTGTCCAAAGCAATGAAAGGTTGGGCCAAGGCAAGTCCGGCGGTCAAAGATTGGCGGCGGCCAATTGATTTGGTCTTGTTGAAGGACTTGGTGAGGGTTCTGGAACAGGTCAGGCAGTCCGAATTTGAAATTTTGCTGTTTAGAACTGCTTTTGTATTAGCATTTTTCAGGGCTTTCAGGGTGAGCGAGTTAGTGGCAAAGAACAAGGTAGATAGCGATTCAGGACTTCTCTTTAGTAATGTACAAATAAGAGGGGAAAGCTTGCTTTGTAAAATTGCTAGGTCTAAACGGATCAGTCAGGGAAGGGGCGTTGGATTACTCTGCAGGCCCAGACAGACAAGGCAACTTGCCCAGTTGGGTTAGCGCAGGCGTATTTAGGGATTCGCCCTGTTGGCGTTGGGGGGCAGTTCTTGTTGCATGCTGACATGAGTGCTTTGTCTAAATTTCAGTTTGCGGCTGTTTTAAAGCAGTGTTTGAGTGTGTTGGGGCTGAAGCCTCAAGAGTATGGTACCCATTCCTTTCGGATTGGGTCGGCTACACAGGAAGCGGCAGCTGGGTCGTCCCCTGGGGCGATCCGGGCGCTGGGTCGGTGGAAGTCGGATGCGTACAAGACGTATGTTAGATTAGATAAGTTGTAGTTGCGCCTGTTGCGCCAACCCTAAAACGAAGTTTACTCTCGGTTTTCGAACGACAGCGTTCGGGAATCGAGGGTGTGAAGGTTGCTTTTACTTTTTCCTCCGAGGGGGCCTAAATTCAATTGGCTAAACAAGGTCCACGGGAGGTTTTTTGAGTTTTCTCCTTCACATGGGTTGAACGTAAAGTTTAAAGGTTTCGTTGTGTTTTTGAACCAATTCTGACTTTCAGGAATTTTTTCAGTTTCAATGGAGTCTTCGGGACAAATATGGCTGATTGGCCATTCCTTTATTTACTGGGCAGGGAGGCACCCTATGGGGAGGAGGTCACATGATTACTTAGGTAACAGGACAGTGAGATGGATAGGGGTAAGAGGCATGAGATGGGGGGAGTTCCTGCAGGAGCTCTTTAGGCGAGAAAGGAATTGGGGGCGGCCCCAGTGGTTGGTCATACACCTGGGGGGAAATGACATGGGGAGAGTCAAGGCCATTGACTTGATTCTGAGTATTAAGTCCGATCTAGTAGCTGTGAGAGCCCACTGGCCTGAGGTTAGGATTGTGTGGTCTGAGATCATTCCACGTTTTCATTGGCGGGGTGCTGTAAGAACCTCCGCAATCGAGAAAGCACGGAGGTGAACTCGGCCTTGGGGGTGTTTGTGAGAGCCATGGGAGGTTTAGTGGCGAAGCATCCGATGCTGGTACTAGACAGTGTTCGGTATTACAGAGAGGATGGAGTGCATCTTTCCCCTGCGGGAAACTGCATCTTCTTAGAGGACATTTACCGTTTGTGGGCTTGATTAGATTTTTCTTGGTTTTGCCTGGTTAATTTGTTTACTTTGGGGATGGTGGCTGTGGTTCTGCTAACCTTGTTGTGGCGGGAAGTCGCTACCAGCCAGCGGTCAAAAAGGGCATAAGCGGTCATCGTGGGGCACCACCCTTTTCGTAGGACGGCGGGTGGTCCTCTCCATGCGGTTGGACAGGGGGCGTTCCCCTGCGGGACCGCCCACTTCAGCTCAGCCAGGTTAGGGGGTGGTGAGACCTTCACGATGCAGGTTGTGCCGTTAGGAGGCGGTGGTGAACCCCTCCTAGAGTTATGGTTTACGGTTATCAAGTTGACTGGGCTGGTGTGTTGGTAGCGACTTATTTTTTGCCATCCTCCAATCTTTAGTTTAATATGTTAGGGACTTTCACATCCAAATTATTCCAAATTTAAATTCAATTAGCTAGCTTAACAAGGTCTTTCAATAAATAACCTTCTTGACCTTTTTAAACGTATTTCAGTGGTCTGTGTGGTTATTTCGAGTCTGTGTGAGTTATTTGGTCTCGTCTCAATTATTTCTAGTTAAAGGTTTTTTATTAGATGGTAAAGGTATTAAGTTATGGGCTACTTAATGTGACTGAGGGCTGCATAAGCCCAAGGTCATATAAGAGCCCTAGCTTAGGTTCACAGAAAAGTCAGGTTAAGAAAAAATTTGCTGTGTTGTTTCTCTGCCTGGTAACACCTGGTGAGAAGGCTGGGAGCCTATCAGAGGGTTAAGGGGAGTAGCCAGAGCTAGCGTATAAAGGTTCAGGGATCATGTGACCTCTTCCTTCTGGTTCTTACCATCTCGAAGCCCTCCCGCCCACCCTGTATTTGGTCACTGAGGGGATGGAGTTATCCTTTGAGTGACTTGGCGGTTTTGGAGTTTTTGGTTTTCAATTTTTTGTTTTTGTGGCTTTCCAGCCAGAATGGCGGGAAGTCGCTACCAGTCAGCGGTCAAAAAGGGCATAAGCGGTCATCGTGGGGCACCACCCTTTTCGTAGGACGGCGGGTGGTCCTCTCCATGCGGTTGGACAGGGGGCGTTCCCCTGCGGGACTGCCCACTTCGGCTCAGCCAGGTTAGGGGGTGGTGAGACCTTCACGATGCAGGTTGTGCCGTTAGGAGGCGGTGGTGAACCCCTCCTAGAGTTATGGTTTACGGTTATCAAGTTGACTGGGCTGGTGTGTTTGTAGCGACTTATTTTTTGCCATCCTCCAATCTTTAGTTTAATAAGTTAGGGACTTTCACATCCAAATTATTCCAAATTTAAATTCAATAAGCTAGCTTAACAAGGTCTTTCAATAAATAACCTTCTTGACCTTTTTAAACGTATTTCAGTGGTCTGTGTGGTTATTTCGAGTCTGTGTGAGTTATTTGGTCTTGTCTCAATTATTTCTAGTTAAAGGTTTTTTATTAGATGTTAAAGGTAAAGGTATTAAGTTATGGGCTACTTATCAGCATTATTAGGAGGCTTGACCACTATAGCTCGGCTGCCCCTTCGACCATTGGTTATCTGTAGCGCTGGCATACCACAACTTCAATACTTATCAAAACATACAGTACAGTATCCCAAAAGTAATAGTGAACATGCGTGAGATGCATTGCAAATAAATTAGAAAATGTAAAAATTTCATTTATAAAGGTGCAATAATACAAATTTGCCACTAGATGACAGCAAAAAATTTACTTGTCATTATGCACCATTGTGAATTATTTAGATTTAATAGGGGAAAGACAAATACGCCCCCCCAAAAATCGTATTTTCATAGTAAAATACTAATTTTTGGGGGGTATTCGTATTTTTGGCATTTACTATGCCAAAAATATGCATATTCTTATTCGTATTTATGGCACATTCGTATTTGTATTTACAAATATGAATGTATATGCCATCGACAGAATACAAATAGGAATCACCATTCAAATGAATTTTCAATACGGATGGTAATTATCGGCAATTAGTGGGATACGCCCGCTAATTGCCAGCCAAATATGCCTGGAAAATACACTCCATTTTCCAGGCGTATTTGGCTTCAGCCTGCACGGATCAGTCAGATCCGTTCAGGCTACAGTGTGTAATAAAAGGAATAAATAAATACAGTAAATTAAAAAAAAAAGCCAGGAAAAGATACACATAGAGTATATATAAACATTCTGCAGGAGACTCTCTGAAATAGCAGCAATATCTCTCTCTCCCTCATTAGTGTAGCAATATCCCTCATTTTACCTAGCCCACATTACACTGCTACATGTTTTGGGAAAAAAGAATGAGAGATAGATACATTTACATTGAATCATCAGCACCATATCCCAGCACTTTATCAAATATAGTAGCTCTTACTAACTGCTTTGGGGCTCATCTACATTTGGATATAAGTCATTTTAGAAGATTCCTCTCAGATGTAGCTGTACACACCCATGCTTCTAAGTGGCACAGTCACAATCTCTTTTCACAATCTCTCATTATATGTAAGGAACTAGACACGCCCTTTGGAAGGAGCATGACACAGCCCCTCAATGGGGCGCTGTGCAAAATTCTATTACCAACTATAATCTCCCTGAAATTAGTTTTCAAAAGTAGGCAAGTATGAATATAAATAAAGTGAAGTATTAAATATATAACAGTGGATTAAATATATAACACTGGAAGAGCTCTCCCGTCACCCATCTGTCCTCCGTCGGGACCTGGATGAGACTTCCTGGTTAGATACTGAAAGTGACACAGTGCCGACATAGGGGTTCCAATGGCAGCAGGGTGGCACTGCATTTATACAAGAACAAGGGAACACATATCAAAACATAATACCTATGCAGATTTTCAGCATTCTTAGGAGCCTGGACCACTGCAGCTCGGCTGCCCTATTGACCATTGGTTTTCTGTAGTGATGGCATACCACAACTTCAATACATATCAAAACATACAGTACAGTATCCCAAAAGTAATACTGAATATGTGTGAGATGCGCCAAACACTATATTGCAAATAAATTAGAAAATGTGCAAATTTAATTTATATAGGTGCAATGATACAAATTTGCCACTAGATGGAAGCAAAAAATTAACTTGTCATTATGCACTATTGTGAATTATTTAAATTTAATAGGGGAAATTTACCAAGACAAATACGCCCAAAAAACAATCGAATTTTCATGGTAAAATACAAATTTTTCGTATTCGTATTTTTGGCATTTACTATGCAAAACATACGCATATTTTTATTCGTATTCATGGCACATTCGTATTTGTATTTACAAATATGAATGTATACGCCATCGACAGAATACAAATAGGAATCACCATTCAAATTAATTTTCAATTCGGCCAGTAATTATCGGCAATTAGCGGGATACGCCTGATAATTGCCAGCCAAATACGCCTGGAAAATACACTTTATTTTCTGTTATGCACACAGGTGTCCTCACCAACCCTAACTCTGTTGCCTCTACCTGGAGTCGATGGACAAATGCAGGGCTAGTCTTCACCTGGGCCCGTCTCGGCTGAAGGGTGAATTAGGTCCGCCCCACTCCGCTACAGGCAGGTCTTAAGTAAGGACAATTCAACCGCCGAGGCCAGGAGAGAACAAGGGTAAAACTAACTAAACTGGTGTTAGGACAGCCCCGCCCTAAGGGCGGACGTGAGGGACGCCCCGTGAACAGGAAACTTCTGTGGTAATATGTTTACCAGTGAATGTAGCAATACATATGAGTTGACACAATAAGAATAGAATACAAGTAAACCCAAGGAGGGTACAGGTGTAACAATACACTACGATGACACAATATCGGAATAACGAGTGTGACCCCACGGGGTAGTACCCTGGGTTTTAGGTGTAACAATACACTAAAAAGATGACTCAAAATATATAAATGCACGGTGATCTCAGAGTAAGAAGGCGAGGTAGAAAACCCAACTTATCTGAGACCAGGAACTACTGCAGGCAAGGCAGATCACCACCGGGAAAATAGCCAGGAGGCGGATGGGAATGCTGGATGCTGCAGCTGGATATCCACCGACAGGCAGGAGCAGGACAGGACAGCCAGGAACCGGGAAAACTCAGTACGCAAGGCATGAACTATAACCGGCGTCTGAGTGTCCCTGTGAAAAGGTTTAAATAGAGCGCCGACCAATGGTGAGCAGCTGCGGCTAATCAGGTGGGCGGACGGCTGAGCCGGATTTTTCCCTTTCCGCCTGGTTGCCTGGCGTCCTCCGTCGCCTAGGCAACCGCTGCGGCTGTGGGGGAAGAGACTGAGGAGGCGGACCTGGATGCAAGGCGGTGTCTGCTGGATGTCGCGGCATGATGACGGAACGTGCTGCAGGGAAACCGCCGGGCTACTCACGTGAGACCTGACATTTTCCAGGCGTATTTGGCTTCAACCTGTACGGATCAGTCAGATCCGTGCAGGCTGCAGTGCGTAAAAAAAAGAATAAATAAATACAGTAAATTTTAAAAAAAGCCAGAAAAAGATACACATAGAGTACACATACACATTCTGCAGGAGACTCCCTGAAATAGCAGCAATCTCCCCCTCTCCCTCATTAGTGTAGCAATCTCCCTCATGTCACCTAGCCCACATTACACTACTACATGTTTGGGGAAAAAGGAATGAGGGATAGATACATTTACATTGAATCATCAGCACCATATCCCAGCACTTTATCAAATATAGTAGCTATTACTAACTGTTTAGCTGCCATGACTACATACCACAGATTATCCAATAGTTGTCATGTGGCCACTAATTTAATAATAATTTAAACAAATAATAGTGTTGGAAAAAAAAAAAATTTGGTGAGGAAATAATGCAGTCCTTATCCAAAGGAAGTATTGTCCATTACAGTCATTTCAATGCATGTGTTTTGTAAATGCTTATCCATTGTAAGGTCCATAATGGCTGCCCATCTTTCCTTGTACAGATTGTCCATCCCAAAGTGCTGCGGCATCCAAGACAAGAAGGCCCGTTGCTGCAGAATCTGTGGAAGCAGGTAAATGATAAAAAAACGCCATTACACATACAGTACACACACCCATGTCACATCAACAATATCTCACACTACATTCATCTCCTGCTGCTACATTGCAACGGAAATGAATGTCAGCTGAGCTAGGCATGTGACATATTATTCATGTCAATGTTACATGCTGTATCGGGGTACATGTGTAAGTACATAACACCCCTAGGTATGTGCGTCCAGCATCTCAAGCCCTATGTAAAACAGTATAGACGACAGTGTGGCCTATATATGCATCAGTACTTACCTCTTCATCTGTATCCACAGGTGCTATACAACTAGGGACCAACCAGATTCTTCAATAATGGTGTTAGATGAAATGGACATCATTCTTGAACCGGTCGAGACCTTTGCGGCAGAGGAAGAAATACAGACCTCATCACAGAGTGATCTTCCCCCAAGTGGGGTGTCTCCCAACCCACCCCCACCCACCAACACACCCCATACAGCCGCTTCGGCTTCCCAAGTAGCTAACTCCTTGGTCAATTTCAAGGACAAACAGATAGAATTCATGGCCTCCCAAAGCCTGCAAATAGGTAACATCCAGGGGTACATGCGTGACACGTTCCTTCAATTACGCAAAATTGCACGTAGTGTACGGGTAGGTGTAGGCACTCATGTGCGCATTGCTAACAGCATTGACACCCGTTTTGCAGATTTAACTGCTGCTGTTAGGGAACAGAATAGCCATATTGGCAGCCTGGCGCAAAGTATAGCTGCACTAACCCAATCATGCACAGCGCAGACCAATGCCTTAATAGGTATGCAGGCCCAAATACAGCAGCTGGAAGCCAATGTGGGAGGTGGCGCAGCATCAACCCTCAGCAGTGTATCCAGCACCCCAATAAGTGGCTCCCCCACTTCCCCACCCCGTCGGAGTGTTAGGACTAGTGGTGGGCTTGGTGCAGGTTCTAGAAGTGGTGTAGGGTTGCCTGATGCTGGGAGAAGGTAGCTCATATATGTTTGTTAATTTTGTATAATCAAATACATTGTGTAACATGCCCCCACAGTTGTTATGTTTCACCTGCAAAACTGCATCTGACAAAGTAGGCAGAAGTAAAAATGTCTAACCGCATACCATTGTGTTTGTGTCTTTTTATAAAAAACAATTATTGTGTGAATTATAACATATTGTAATGGTATATGACAATGGGATTGCACTAAAGTAGTGTGGGGTAACTCCATGGCCGGCAAAGGTTGTGGATCTACATATTCCAGCAGGCTCTGACACTCATGGTTTGGACTGTAATGGTTGTAGTGTGTCAGGGCATGCTGGCACATGTAGTTCCACAACACCAGTGAGCCATGTTTGACTGCAAACTTCATTCATACATGTATCAAATGTACTTACAAGCTAGATACCATCAAGGGATAGGTCAGCACCACCATGTGCATCCGTTGGGCACTGTGTATTAGGCTAAATGTGGGTGGAAACAGATGGTATTGGTCAATAATTTGTTTATGAGTACACTTACAGCACAGGTACATTTTGGAGTACAGGGCACATGTGCTTACCAGAAAAGTAACGGCTGATGATGTATGTCCGCCACAACTTCTTTAAAGCAAGTAACACTTGAGTAAAATGCTTAGAGAAAGTGGCCTGTGATACCCCCAAGGCCCATGAGGTCACAGACTGAGTGGAGCCTGTGGCCAAATAGTATAGGGCACACATTAATTTGTGCTGGCCAGACACTGCATAGTTGGCTCCCCCAAAAGGGTCCAAATCATCTCTCACCTGCTCATATAAGGCCAACAGGTTAATGCGGTTCAGCGTAACCATCCCCATAACCTGTTGATCCGAGAGGGAGTCCAGGTACAGCCGAGCACGTAGTAGTCGGGGGGCTACCAGGATCTGGTGCGCAGCTTCCTCCCTCCTGCGCAGCTCCTCCAAATGGGCCACATCACAGATAAGCAACTCTGCAAAATCTCTATGTCTCAAACCCTCACAGGTGTCCTTAATGATGTTGGGGTTTATGTAGGGGTGTTTGTGAGTGAAAATGAGGGCACCTGTGGTGAAATTAACCATGTGTGCACTTGACCAAAATGAGTTCTGGGCCAAATCGCCAAACAGAACCTGGTCTGAAATAAGTGCGATTATTAGACACCTAAAAAGTGCGATTTGCGAATGCGCATTGCATTAAATAAGCGAGTTGTATACTTTTCTATACGAAAACATCTGGATGCGATAAAAATGCAAATTAATTTCGCACTTTTGGTCCGCATGCGTTACCGCACATAATATGCGATTTCAGTCCCTTAGCGCATCCTATTAAATTGGCGATTTCACGGGAAAATGCGATATCGCCATTTTGTTGTCTAATTAACGCCAAAAAAACGCAAATCTCATCCCATAGAATGTCACCCTTAATCTATGCAGATTTTCAGCATTCTTAGGAGGCTGGACCACTCCAGCTCGGCTGCCCATTCGACCATTGGTTATCTGTAGTGCTGGCATACTACAACTTCAAAACATATCAAAACATACAGTATCCCAAAAGTAATAGCGAACATGTGTGAGATGGGCCAAACTCTATATTGCAAATAAATTAGAAAATGTGCAAATTTCAATTATATTGGTGCAATAAAAAACATTTGCCACTAGATGGCAGCAAAAAAATTAACTTATCATTATGCACCATTGTGAATTATTTAGATTTAATAGGGGAAATTTACTAAGACAAATACGCCCCCCAAAAATCGTATTTTCATAGTAAAATACAATTTTTTGGGCGTATTCGTATTTTTGGCATTTACTATGCCAAAAATATGCATATTCTTATTCGTATTTATGGCACATTCGTATTTGTATTTACAAATATGAATGTATACGCCATCGACAGAATACAAATAAGAATCACCATTCATATTAATTTTCAATTCGGCCAGTAATTATCGGCAATTAGCGGGATACGCCCGATAATTGCCAGCCAAATACGCCTGGAAAATACACTTAATTTTCCAGGCGTATTTGGCTTCAACCTGCATGGATCAGTCAGATCCGTGCAGGCTGCCTTGCGTAAAAAAAAAGAATAAATAAATACAGTACATTTTTTTAAAAAAGCCAGAAAAAGATACACATAGAATACATATAAACATTCTGCAGGAGACTCCCTGAAATAGTAGCAATCTCCCTCTCTACATCATTAGAGTAGCAATCTCCCTCATTTCACCTAGCCCACATTACACTGCTACATGTTTGGGGAAAAAGGAATGAGAGATAGATACATTTACATTGAATCATCAGCACCATATCCCAGCACTTTATCAAATATAGTAGCTCTTACTAAGTGCTTTGGGGCTCTTCTACATTTGGATATAAGTCATTTTAGAAGATTCCTCTCAGATGTAGCAGTACACACCCATGCTTCTAAGTGCCACATTCACAATCTCTTTTCACAATCTCTCCATATATGGAACTAGACACGCCCTTTGAAAGGAGAATGACAAAGCCCCTCAATGGGGCGTTGTGCAAAATTCTATTACTAACTATAATCTCCCTGAAATTAGTTTTCAAAAGTAGGCAAGTATGAATATAAATAAAGTGAAGGATTAAATACATAACAGTGGATTAAATATATAACAGTGGAAGAGCTCTCCCGTCATCCATCTGTCCTCCGTCCGGGACCTGGATGAAACTTCCTGGTTAGATACTGAAAGTGACACAGTACCGATATAGGGGTTCCAATGGCAGCAGGGTGGCACTGCAATTATACAAGAACAAGTCAACACATATCAAAACATAATATCTATGCAGATTTTCAGCTTTCTTAGGAGGCTGGACCACTCCAGCTCGGCTGCCCCTTCGACTATTGGTTATCTGTAGCGCTGGCATACCACAACTTCAATACATATCAAAACATACAGTACAGCATCCCAAAAAGTAATAGTGAACATGCGTGAGATGCACCAAACACTATATTGCAAATAAATTAGAAAATGTGCAAATTTCATTTATATAGGTGCAATAATACAAATTTGCCAGTAGATGGCAGCAAAAAATTAACTTGTCATTATGCACCATTGTGAATTATTTAGATTTAATATGGGAAATTTACTAAGACAAATACGCCCCCCAAAAAATCGTATTTTCATAGTAACATACTAATTTTTGGGGGGTATTCGAATTTTTGGAATTTACTATGCCAAAAATATGCATATTTTTATTCGTATTTATGGCACATTCGTATTTGTATTTACAAATATGAATGTTTACGCCATCGACAGAATACAAATAGGAATCAGCAATTAAAATTAATTTTCAATACGCCCGCTAATTGCAAACCAAATACGCCTGGAAAATACACTTCAATTTCCAGGCGTATTTGGCTTGAGCCTGCATGGATCAGTCAGATCCGTGCAGGCTGCAGTGTGTAAAAAAAAGGAATAAATAAATATAGTCAATTTTAAAAAAAAAGCCAGAAAAATATACACATAGAGTACATATAAACATTCTGCAGGAGACTCCCTGAAATAGCAGCAATCTCCCTCTCTCCCTCATTAGTGTAGCAATCTCCCTCATTTCACCTAGCCCACATTACACTGCTACATGTTTGAGGAACAAGGTATTAGAGATATATACATTTACATTGAATCATCAGCACCATATCCCAGCACTTTATCAAATAAAGTAGCTCTTACTAACTGCTTTGGGGCTCATCTACATTTGGATATAAGTCATTTTAGAAGATTCCTCTCAGATGTAGAAGTACACACCCATGCTTCTAAGTGCCACATTCACAATCTCTTTTCACAATCTCTCCATATATGGAACTAGACACGCCCTTTGGAAGGAGCATGACACAGCGGATTATTTTACATGTATTCTGCATCCCCTCGCGGGGCTCGCTGCGATCGCCACGCTTCGGGTTCTGTGGATTGCTGCACTCACCACACTGTATAAAGTCAACTCCATGTGTAGTTGGATAGTGGGGGTATGAAATCACCCATGGGTGACTATACAATTAAAAATTGGGTCTTACAATGAAAAATCGCATTGCATGAATTGTATGCCACTATATTGCATGCGATGTAATGCAATGCAATGAAAAAATCAGGCACCCAGATATTACACAAGTACCCTTCAAACTAATGCCTAAGTTTGGACACCCCTGCCTTAAGGCATACCTGCCTAACATTGCAGAAAGGCAGGGAGGCTTCAAATGGGAGAATGTGGGCAAGTCCCCTGCTTTCCTGAAAGTCCCCTTTGCCACCCACACTAGAGGAGGAGGGGGCAGCAAAGTAGGGAAGTATGCCTCTAAGGAAAGTATGGAGTTGAGGTCTTAGAAGTTCCACAGCCGCCACCTGCATTAAATACAACAAAGATCCACATAGACATCCTTGATTTTTTAATAAACACATTGGTGGCGCCTCCACAGATCCTGACGCCCTAGGCAGATTTTATAAAGTTTGCCCAATAGGGGTGCATAAAATTATCACCCACCACCAAGTAATTACAATTGGCACAGCCAATACATGTGTAGCAGCCTGCTTTCTCTAGTTAAATAATGTGTAGTGTTTTTTTACTCCAAACCCAGTTATGTCCATAGCTCTGCATCAGTCTAGTTATAGGCCGTAGTGATTTGGTCTTAGGGATGATGCATGGGGTTTTGTTTGCATAATGCTGGCAAGTCCAAACTATGGCCCTCCAGCTGTTGTGAAACTACACATCCCAGCATGCCTTGACATAATTTTAGCATTCCCTAATAGCAAAACTGTGGCAACTTGTAGTTTCACAATAGCTGGAGGGCCATAATTTGGACATGCCTGTTGTAGTGGGTCACCCATGTCGTGATGTTCCCACTACCTATTTTGCTTTTGTCTTTATTGGCCAGTAGGTCTGCACAAAATCTGTTGCAGGCCCTATTCCTGGCTTTTGAAGTTCTTTTATGGAGTATCCATAAAACTGTCTCATCTAGTTGTTTCTCACAGATAGTAGTATTGATGTTTATGCAACATATCCGCAGGAACTGCAAATAGGGTAGTCCAGCCATGGTATGTTTTGGGTAAAAGTTGTTGCAATGCAACATCAAGTTACAGTCTGTAGGCTTTGTTTGATAATCTTACCATCATCTACACTGATCTGCACATCTAAAAAATGTATAAACTTGACATTCATGTTGTATGTAAATTTGAATGGAGTGTCTGATTTACTGTATTATGGTTCTCAAAGAAGTTGCTCAACTTGTCTTGTTTGCTGGTCCTCAATAAAAGCTCATTGTGAAATTATCTTAGATGCAGATATCTTAGCCTACTGACCTATATATAATTCCAGTCTGTCGGTCACTACCTACTACTGTATAAACAATTCCAGTCTGCTAGTGCCTACCTAGCCTACTGACGTATATATAATTCCAGTCTGTCGGTCACTACCTACTGCTGTATATATAATTCTAGTCTGCTAGTGCCTACCTAGCCTACTGACCTATATATAATTCCAGTCTGTCGGTCACTACCTACTGCTATATATATAATTCTTGTCTGCTAGTGCCTACCTAGCCTACTGACCTATATATAATTCCAGTCTGTTGGTCACTACCTACTGCTGTATATATAATTCCAGTCTGCTAGTGCCTACCTAGCCTACTGATGTATATATATAATTCCAGTCTGTTGGTCACTACCTACTGCTGTATATATAATTCCAGTCTGCTAGTGCCTACCTAGCCTACTGACGTATATATAATTCCAGTCTGTCGGTCACTACCTACTGCTGTATATATAATTCTAGTCTGTAGTGCCTACCTAGCCTACTGACCTATATATAATTCCAGTCTGTCGGTCACTACCTACTGCTGTATATACAATTCCAGTCTGCTAATGCCTACCTAGCCTACTGACCTATATATAATTCAAGTCTGTCGGTCACTACCTACTGCTGTATATATAATTCTAGTCTGCTAGTGCCTACCTAGCCTACTGACCTATATATAATTCTAGTCTGTCGGTCACTACCTACTGCTGTATATATAATTCTAGTCTGCTAGTGCCTACCTAGCCTACTGATGTATATATAATTCCAGTCTGTTGGTCACTACCTACTGCTGTATATATAATTCTAGTCTGCTAGTGCCTACCTAGCCTACTGACCTATATATAATTCCATTCTGTCGGTCACTACCTACTGCTGTATATATAATTCTAGTCTGCTAGTGCCTACCTAGCCTACTGACCTATATATAATTCCAGTCTGTCGGTCACTACCTACTGCTGTATATATAATTCTAGTCTGCTAGTGCCTACCTAGCCTACTGATGTATATATAATTCCAGTCTGTTGGTCAGTACCTACTGCTGTATATATAATTCCAGGCTGCTAGTGCCTACCTAGCCTACTGATGTATATATAATTCCAGTCTGTCGGTCACTACCTACTGCTGTATATATAATTCTAGTCTGCTAGTGCCTACCTAGCCTACTGACCTATATATAATTCCAGTCTGTAGGTCACTACCTACTGCTGTATATATAATTCTAGTCTGCTAGTGCCTACCTAGCCTACTGACCTATATATAATTCCAGTCTGTCGGTCACTACCTACTGCTGTATATATAATTCTAGTCTGCTAGTGCCTATCTAGCCTACTGACCTATATATAATTCCAGTCTGTCGGTCACTACCTACTGCTGTATATACAATTCCAGTCTGCTAGTGCCTACCTAGCCTACTGACCTATATATAATTCCAGTCTGTCAGTCACTACCTACTGCTGTATATATAATTCTAGTCTGCTAGTGCCTACCTAGCCTACTGATGTATATATAATTCCAGTCTGTTGGTCACTACCTACTGCTGTATATATAATTCCAGGCTGCTAGTGCCTACCTAGCCTACTGATGTATATATAATTCCAGTCTGTCGGTCACTACCTACTGCTGTATATATAATTCTAGTCTGCTAGTGCCTACCTAGCCTACTGACCTATATATAATTCCAGTCTGTCGGTCACTACCTACTGCTGTATATATAATTCTAGTCTGCTAGTGCCTACCTAGCCTACTGACCTATATATAATTCCAGTCTGTCGGTCACTACCTACTGCTGTATATATAATTCTAGTCTGCTAGTGCCTACCTAGCCTACTGATGTATATATATAATTCCAGTCTGTTGGTCACTACCTACTGCTGTATATATAATTCTAGTCTGTAGTGCCTACCTAGCCTACTGACCTATATATAATTCCAGTCTGTCGGTCACTACCTACTGCTGTATATATAATTCTAGTCTGCTAGTGCCTACCTAGCCTACTGACCTATATATAATTCCAGTCTGTCGGTCACTACCTACTGCTATATATATAATTCTAGTCTGCTAGTGCCTACCTAGCCTACTGACGTATATATAATTCCAGTCTGTTGGTCACTATCTACTGCTGTATATATAATTCCAGTCTGCTAGTGCCTACCTAGCCTACTGACCTATATATAATTCCAGTCTGTCGGTCACTACCTACTGCTGTATATATAATTCTAGTCTGCTAGTGCCTACCTAGCCTACTGACCTATATATAATTCAAGTCTGTCGGTCACTACCTACTGCTGTATATATAATTCTAGTCTGCTAGTGCCTACCTAGCCTACTGACCTATATATAATTCTAGTCTGTCGGTCACTACCTACTGCTGTATATATAATTCTAGTCTGCTAGTGCCTACCTAGCCTACTGATGTATATATAATTCCAGTCTGTTGGTCAGTACCTACTGCTGTATATATAATTCCAGGCTGCTAGTGCCTACCTAGCCTACTGATGTATATATAATTCCAGTCTGTCGGTCACTACCTACTGCTGTATATATAATTCTAGTCTGCTAGTGCCTACCTAGCCTACTGACCTATATATAATTCCAGTCTGTAGGTCACTACCTACTGCTGTATATATAATTCTAGTCTGCTAGTGCCTACCTAGCCTACTGACCTATATATAATTCCAGTCTGTCGGTCACTACCTACTGCTGTATATATAATTCCAGTCTGCTAGTGCCTACCTAGCCTACTGACCTATATATAATTCCAGTCTGTCGGTCACTACCTACTGCTGTATATATAATTCTAGTCTGCTAGTGCCTACCTAGCCTACTGACCTATATATAATTCCAGTCTGTCGGTCACTACCTACTGCTGTATATATAATTCTAGTCTGCTAGTGCCTACCTAGCCTACTGACCTATATATAATTCCAGTCTGTCGGTCACTACCTACTGCTGTATATATAATTCCAGTCTGCTAGTGCCTACCTAGCCTACTGACCTATATATAATTCCAGTCTGTCGGTCACTACCTACTGCTGTATATATAATTCTAGTCTGCTAGTGCCTACCTAGCCTACTGACCTATATATAATTCCAGTCTGTCGGTCACTACCTACTGCTGTATATATAATTCCAGTCTGTCGGTCACTACCTACTGCTGTATATATAATTCCAGTCTGCTAGTGCCTACCTAGCCTACTGACCTATATATAATTCCAGTCTGTCGGTCACTACCTACTGCTGTATATATAATTCTAGTCTGCTAGTGCCTACCTAGCCTACTGATGTATATATAATTCCAGTCTGTCGGTCACTACCTACTGATGTATATATAATTCCAGTCTGCTAGTGCCTACCTAGCCTACTGACCTATATATAATTCCAGTCTGTCGGTCACTACCTACTGCTGTATATATAATTCCAGTCTGCTAGTGCCTACCTAGCCTACTGACCTATATATAATTCCAGTCTGTCGGTCACTACCTACTGCTATATATATAATTCTAGTCTGCTAGTGCCTACCTAGCCTACTGATGTATATATAATTCCAGTCTGTCGGTCACTACCTACTGCTGTATATATAATTCTAGTCGGCTAGTGCCTACCTAGCCTACTGATGTATATATAATTCCAGTCTGTTGGTCACTACCTACTGCTGTATATATAATTCCAGGCTGCTAGTGCCTACCTAGCCTACTGACCTATATATAATTCCAGTCTGTCGGTCACTACCTACTGCTGTATATATAATTCTAGTCTGCTAGTGCCTACCTAGCCTACTGACCTATATATAATTCCAGTCTGTCGGTCACTACCTACTGCTGTATATATAATTCCAGTCTGCTAGTGCCTACCTAGCCTACTGATGTATATATAATTCCAGTCTGTCGGTCACTACCTACTGATGTATATATAATTCTAGTCTGCTAGTGCCTACCTAGCCTACTGACCTATATATAATTCCAGTCTGTCGGTCACTGCCTACTGCTGTATATATAATTCTAGTCTGCTAGTGCCTACCTAGCCTACTGACCTATATATAATTCCAGTCTGTCGGTCACTACCTACTGCTGTATATATAATTCTAGTCTGCTAGTGCCTACCTAGCCTACTGACCTATATATAATTCCATTCTCTCGGTCACTACCTACTGCTGTATATATAATTCTAGTCGGCTAGTGCCTACCTAGCCTACTGATGTATATATAATTCCAGTCTGTTGGTCACTACCTACTGCTGTATATATAATTCTAGTCTGCTAGTGCCTACCTAGCCTACTGACCTATATATAATTCCAGTCTGTCGGTCACTGCCTACTGCTGTATATATAATTCTAGTCTGCTAGTGCCTACCTAGCCTACTGACCTATATATAATTCCAGTCTGTCGGTCACTACCTACTGCTGTATATATAATTCTAGTCTGCTAGTGCCTACCTAGCCTACTGACCTATATATAATTCCATTCTCTCGGTCACTACCTACTGCTGTATATATAATTCTAGTCGGCTAGTGCCTACCTAGCCTACTGATGTATATATAATTCCAGTCTGTTGGTCACTACCTACTGCTGTATATATAATTCCAGGCTGCTAGTGCCTACCTAGCCTACTGACCTATATATAATTCCAGTCTGTCGGTCACTACCTACTGCTGTATATATAATTCTAGTCTGCTAGTGCCTACCTAGCCTACTGACCTATATATAATTCCAGTCTGTCGGTCACTACCTACTGCTGTATATATAATTCCAGTCTGCTAGTGCCTACCTAGCCTACTGATGTATATATATAATTCCATTCTCTCGGTCACTACCTACTGCTGTATATATAATTCTAGTCGGCTAGTGCCTACCTAGCCTACTGATGTATATATAATTCCAGTCTGTCGGTCACTACCTACTGCTGTATATATAATTCTAGTCGGCTAGTGCCTACCTAGCCTACTGATGTATATATAATTCCAGTCTGTTGGTCACTACCTACTGCTGTATATATAATTCCAGGCTGCTAGTGCCTACCTAGCCTACTGACCTATATATAATTCCAGTCTGTCGGTCACTACCTACTGCTGTATATATAATTCCAGTCTGCTAGTGCCTACCTAGCCTACTGACCTATATATAATTCCAGTCTGTCGGTCACTACCTACTGCTGTATATATAATTCTAGTCTGCTAGTGCCTACCTAGCCTACTGACCTATATATAATTCCAGTCTGTCGGTCACTACCTACTGCTGTATATATAATTCCAGTCTGCTAGTGCCTACCTAGCCTACTGACCTATATATAATTCCAGTCTGTCGGTCACTACCTACTGCTGTATATATAATTCCAGGCTGCTAATGCTGGTTATGTTATAAATCATAGACAGACTCATCATAGACAGTCATATGGTCGACCACTAATATTTGACAGTCACAAGGTCGACAGGGTCAAAAGGTTGACAGGTAAAATGTCGACATGGTTGAAAGGTCGACATGAAAAGGTCGACATGGTCAAAAGGTTTACAAGTAAAAGGTCGACATGGTTAAAATGTTGCCATAAAAATGTTGACATGGTCAAGAGGTCGACATCCAAAAAGGTTGACATGGAAAAAGGTTGACGTTCATTTTTAATGTTTTATGGGTGTCTATGTCAACATAGGTCGACATGGACACTGTGTAAGTGTACTGCACTCGCCATGCTTCGGGATCTGTGCCTCGCTGTGCTTGGCACACTATTTTATTCTCCCTCCATGCCCTAGTGGATGGTAGGGCATGAAATACCACCTGTCGGCACATGTCGACTGAAAATTTAGTAAAAATATGCATGTCAATCTTTTTTATGTCAACCTTTTCGATGTACATAGTTTGAGCATGTGACCCAGTCCACCTTTTGACCCTGTCGACCATATGAATGTCTATGATGAGTCAGTCTATGATCAGTCCGGATACTGCTAGTGCCTACCTAGGCTACTGCTGTATATATAATTCCAGTCTTCTAGTGCCTACATTGCCAACTGATGTATATTTAATTTTAGTCACTACTGGTGCTTACCTAGCCTACTGCACTATATAAAATTCCAGTCTGCTTGTGCCTACCTACTGCCGTATATAATTACACTCTAGTGGTGTTTTCCTGTGGTGTAATATATTGCATAAGTGTCAATGTTGTACACCAGGGCGAGGATATTGATGTAGCTGGTGCTGAGGAGGAAGTTGACAAGGAGGATTCTGATATGGTTTGCTTAAATAAGGCATCAGTGGGGGAAACATTTGTTGTCCATGGGATGAAAAAGCCCGGCAGAAAACCAATAAATTCACCTCTTTAGTCTGGAATTATTTTTATCCAAATCCGGACAACAAATGTATTGCCATATGTAGCTTATGTAAAGCTCCAATAAGCAGGGGTAAGTATTTTGCCTAGGGACATCCTCCCTTATACGTCACCTGAAGACCATTCATAATTCAATGTTTACTTTAGGAGCTGTGGCTAGGACCGTCAGTAGTCCAGGGACACCTAAATCCCTTGGTCCTGTTGTACCTAAGCACCTGGAAACCACACCAGCAACTCCCTCCTCGTCAATGTCCTCCTCAATCTGGATCAGAGGTAGTCCTGCAGGCCATGCCACCGGCATGACTGACTCCTCTTCCACCTGGGATTCCTCCAGAGCATCCTGCAGCACTACACCTACTACTGCAGCTGCTGCTGTTGCTGCTGGGAGTCAATCATCCCAGAGGGGAAATTGTAAGACCGTTACATAGTTACATAGTAGGTAAGGCTGAATAAAGACTTGCGTTCATCTAGTTCAACCTAGGCTTATAATAGTTTATCTCTTGTATAGTATGTTCTGATATTTTAAAGACCAATTATGTTTCTTATTTGTATCCTAAGATGTTTTTAACAAATAAATGTTTATCCAATCTTATTTTAAACATATGTATTGTGTCTGCCGACACCAACTCTCCAGGAAGAGTTCCAAAGTTTGATAGCTTTGTTGCTCTTCTTTGGATTTTTTCTAATTCTATGAGGTCCTTTTTATAGTGTGGGGCCCAGAATTGTACTCCATATTCGAGGAGAGGTCTAACCAATGCTTTGTACAGTGGCATAATTACGTTTGAGTCCCTAGTTTCCATGCCCCTTTTAATACATGCTAGAATTTTGTTGGCCTTTTTTGTTGCTATATTGCATTGAGCACTACACCCTAGTTTGTTGTCTATTTGGACTCCTAGATCCTTACATCTTTCACTATGCAATTGACCATCCAAAAGTTGTTTGCCATGAGGACAAAGTATGACAACAGTCATCCTATGGCAAAATGGATAAATGTGACCTTGACAGCTATGTTGGTGTTAGATTTGCATCCGGTGTCCACCATCAGTGGAGTGGGATTTAGATGGTTGATGGAGGTATTGTGTCCCCAGAACCAAATCCCATCTAGTTTCCACTTCACTAGGCAGGTGATACCGAGGATGTACAGAGACGTCTGAAAAAGTGTCCTCGGTGCCCTGAAAAATGAGGTTGTACCCACTGTGCACTTAATCACGGACATGTGGACATATGGTTCAGGGCACACTAGGAACTATGGCCCTTATTCTTGTTCACTTCTAAAGGCAACTTCCATCCAATTCTAATTTTCTTTGCACAAATTACATCTGCCCCACCTGCAGTGCACATGGTTCTATCCATTTGAGAAGGAATTTGCCTCTACCAGTGAACCAGAATAACCCGCTATATGACTGTGACAGCCCACTGGGTAGATTAATCGCATTCCACAGGAGCAGCAGCATCTCCTGCACGCCGGCTCCTTCCAAGGCAGGCTATGCTGTGTATCACCAGTTTTAGGAAGAGGCACAACACTGACAACCTCTTGAAGAAACTGAGGGAAATCATCTTGCAGTGGTTTACCCCACTTAGACTCTCCTGGGGATTTTGTGGTGTCGGACAATCCCAGTAACATTGTGCAAACATTACATATGGGCAATTTCCAACAAGTGCCATGTTTTGGCCACACAATAAATATGGTGGTGTAGCATTTCCTAAAAACAGAAAGGAGCATGTAGGAGATGCTTGCCGGTGTCCTGCAAAATTGCTGGACACTTTCACAATTCTGCCACTGCATGCCGATAGCTGGAGCGTCAGCAAAAACTCCTCAACCTGCCCTGCCATCACCTCAAACAAGTGGTTGTGACGCACTGGAACTCCACCCTCTATATGCTGCAGAGGATGTCGGAGCAGCAAAAGGCCATTCAAGCTTACACCACCGGCTACAACATAGGCAGAGGAGCGGGAATGCACCTGACTCAAGCACAATGGAGGCTGCTTTATGTGTTGTTCAAGGTTCTGCAGCTGTTCTAACTTGCCACACGTGAAGTCAGCTCTGACACTGCCAGCTTGAGTAAGGTGATTACCCTGATCAGGCTGTTGCAGAAGCAACTGGAGAAAGTGAAGGATGAGCTAAAGCTTTGCAATTTTGAAAAGCATGTAGCTCTTGTGGATGAAGCCCTACATACACTTTGCCAGGATACGAGGGTGGTCAGTCTGTTAAAGTCACGGGAATACATTCTGGCCACCATGCTGGATCCTTGGTTTAAAGCATATGTTGTGTCTCTGTTTCTGGCAGACACAAGTCTACAAAGGTGCAAAGACCTGCTGGTCAGGAGATTGTCATCTGAAGTGGACCATGACACAGCAACAGCTCCTCTCTCATTTCCTCCCACACCTGTGGCTGCGAGGAAACAGCTAAAATTTCCGATACAACCCGCTGTCGGGGATGCAGAGCAAGCAAGAACGAGTTTGGACATCTGATCCAGACTAAAGAACCTGCCAAGGATTGCTGATGTGTCTACTGTCTCTGCATTGGATGCTGTCACCATTGAAAGAATGGTGGAGGATTACTTTGGTGACAGCATTCAAGTAGACATGTCAGACAGTCCATTCCTCTACTACCAGGAAAAAAAAGGCAGTTTTGAGGCCCATGCACAAACTGGCTCTATTTTACCTGAGTTGTCCCCCCTCCAGTGTGTACTCCAAAAGAGTTTTTAGTGCAGCAGGGAACCTGGTCAGTGAGCTGCGTAAAAGGTTGCTTCTGCAAAATGTGGAGATGATGTTCATCAAAATGAATTATCAATTCTTGAACCAAGACCAGCAATTGTCTCCAGAGATTATAGAGGGACCTGTGATTGTGGAATCCAGCAGGGATAAATTGATAATCTGTGAGGATGAGGAAATACACACTGAAGGGGTGAGGAATCAGAGGAGAAGGATGAGGACGACATTTTGCCTCTATAGAGCCAGTTTGCACAGGGAGAGGTGACTTGCTTCTTTTTTTGTGGGGGCCCAAGCAAACCAATAATTTCAGCCACAGTCGTGTGGCAGACCCTGTCGCTGAAATCATTGGTTTGTTAAAGTGTGCATGTCCTATTTATGCAACATAAGGGTGGGTGGAAGGGCCCAAGGAAAATTCTATCTTGCACCTCTTTTTTCCCATTATGTGCTTTTTGGGGCCTAGATTTTCAAACTGTCATCCTGTCTGCTGCTGCAGTGCCACTCCTAGATGAGCCACGTGTTTGTGCTGCACACTTGTGTGGGGTAGCATAGTTATCCAGCTACCTCATGCAACCGTTTGTCCTAAAAACAATATTGTGAGGTGCGAGTTGTTCAGTCCAGAGACTGAAAATTAGTGGAAATTAATGTTATTGAGATTAATAATAGCGAAGGAACAAAAAAACAAAAACAAAAAAATTATGTGATTTTTATGCTTTTTACCCCCAAAAAAATACAGATCCGAAACACAAAGTGGTGGTGTTTTGGAACAGATCCAGTTCCAAAACACTGTCAGACATACTGTACATATCCAAAACACATTTCACAAAACACTAAGGGGGTTATTCTGGTTGGTGTGGTTGGGCCGTAAGCGTACGTACCGGGATTTTTTTTGATCTGCGCATGCTTACCTTTCGCAATGCGCAGGTGCGGCGACTTCACACCACTCACGGATGAGTCTTTACGTGCAAAAAAAACCTGTCCGCAAGAGCCCGGTCATTGTGGGCGGCATAGGGGCGTGTTGAGGGGAGCGGCCGAAATAATGAGGGAAACTAGGAGTAAACATGGGCGTACACGGGGGTGTGCACAAAAAATGTACGGTGCTACTACCACTCCATCGGCGAAAGCACCGTGCATTTCGGACAGAAAACAGGCGGACGCCAACGTTACCTCCAGACCACCCCTAGAGATACCGCATGAGAGCGGACGCCTGGGTCTGCTAATTAACGCTGATTACTACTCTAACACATACACCTGAATGTAATAAGCAATGCTGCAGCCTATTAAGTCAAAACCATTATTTCACTACCTGCAAGCCACACACAGCCCTCAAACACATTGGAACCTTATCTTTCTACACTTCTCTACATGTAAAGGTTTGTTTAATTTTAGTTAAGATTCATTTTAAGACCTGCTTATATATGCCAAGGTAGTTATTTTGTAACCATTTACACACATTGACACAAGTTGACATGTGTCAATGTTTTCACTGTAATACAAACATAATTTTATTTGTTATGATAAAAATACATAAACCACATGTAAGAACTACAAGGATGTTTCAGCAATGTCCTAAGGCCATGGCCACTATTTTGCACACAATCTTTGTATTGTACCCAAAATACATAATTTAAGCACTTTCAGATCTGCTATGAATTGGATGTAGTACACTCTGGATGTAAGATGCCACCAATCACATTATTGCAATCACATCTCTCTAACAAAGGATCCCAACATCTGCTTATGACATTGAAAACTAATATTTTTAACAATATTTTAACATGTTTGCTCACAAGCAATTTTATCATGTTTGGTCGACTCACACATCTTTAACATACCTGTACCAAGACCTGACTGGTTTTTTAGGGAAGACACCTATGCATTCCTACACAAGTGTCACTTTTGCCCCTTGTTTGCCTACCTCACCCACTCCATGAGGAAATCATTGTTCTGGCCCTGCTTTTACCTACTAATGTAGGAGTTACCTCATCTTCACAGAAATTGCTTTCTCACCTATTAAGTTGCTCTGCACATGTGCTGACACAAACTAATTAACTGGGAAATAGTGGATATGAACATGTGCATGGCCATGGAGAGGGTTATACATGGCAAACTTGAACAACACTTCACTAAATGCACCAAAAGACCAAGGTCAGTAAGTACACATAAATGTATTATTTGGTTTACACAAGAAATTACACATACAACACGTGGTTTTTAATTGTGAAAAATATATTTATTTGCTGTTAAGCATCACAGCTTCTTTGAAAATTTAATGGCATAAATAATAACATAAATAATATAATTACAAAAATAACAATCTGCCAGAACAAGAAGTTGCATCATACCTCCCAACATAACCCATGCCAGGAGGGACAAACTACTCTTCTCCTGGGCTTTCCTCTTACTTTATCATTGCTGTCACCTGTTCTGAACAGGTTATCTAATAAGAAAGGTGTTTCACCACAGGTGATGGTAATCATATATTCAGGGGGAAGTCCAGGAGCAGATCATTGTGTCCCTCCTGGAGAGGGTCATGTTGGGAGGTATGTTGCATATCTACAAACATGTGTTACCCAGCAACTGCAATGGTGAAATAAATGTGGACACCAGAATACGACCTGCAACACCCAGGGAGAATACTAAGCACGATACACACCAGCAAAAATAAAACCTGCATTTCAAGAGGTCAAATTAAACAGATTACTGCCCTTGGCACGAGAATGGATAGATTTAGTACTCAGGAAGTGGAACCCCAGTGCAAATTCAAACATTTGGGGTCCAAACACAGAGGAATTGAATCATGTGACATTATTTTGGCCCTTTTTTCCCCTTTGTGGATGGGGCCTTGGGGATAGGGGCCTTGCGGCCTCTTCGGCCAGTGGACACTGGAGGGTCGGCAGAGGTGGAAGGTTGTGGAGCAGCTTGGGGTGGGGCAGCAGATGGGGTGTCGTCCCTTTGGGACCTGGCGGTGGTGACCAGCTCCGCCAGAATGTCATTGTGGTGGCTGAGTTGTTGGGCAATGCTTTGCATGCCAGGCGCCAGAATGTCATTCTGGCGGTTGAAGGCCTCAAACTGTTTGTATCCTTCCAATCCGCCAGAAACTCCCCAAACTGCTGCTGACGGGCCACAGCCTCCACCCCTTGCTGCTCGATCCTATCCAGCAGCTCTATCCACCTGGCATCCCATGCTGCCTGTAGCTGGGAGCGTCCTCTTGGCGGAGGCTTGTCCACTTGTGGGTCTGAAGGGGAAGATGCTGCCGGTACCTCAGGAGTATCTGGATCTTCTAGGATAAAATTAAAAACAATGTCACCATCACATACACAAACAATATCTCTTACCACAATCAATGCATTACTGTAAATTACCTGGAAGCTCAGCAGCAAAGACCTCCACCGGGAGCTCGCTATCCATATTGGATATCCCCCTGACCTCTGCCACATCCACCACATCCAATACCAAGAGCTCCAGGGGACTATATTCCAAATTGGATGGCATAGGCCCCCTCCCTGTGATTGTACCGGTCAGTCATCTTCCTCTTCAGTCCACTTTTGAAGTCTGTCCACCTACAAATCAAAAATAATAAATTTAATCTGGAGATATGTGCACCACTGTGCTACAAAACATCATTACTACGTTAAATTTCCTAGTGTGGGTGATATGTTTTATTTTCTGCATACTTTTGCCACACACACATTTATGTCACCATTATGAGGCATTACAGTGTCTCATTAGGCCGCTAAATGCACATACATATCTCACTATGCTGAAATGACAGCAGCCATGGGCAAATTATGCTCCTCCAGCTGTTGTGAAACTACACATCCCACCATAGCTTGCCAGTGTTGATATTATGGAGTAATTTAACGATGGGAAGGCATGCTGGGATGTGCAGTTTCTCAACAGCTACATGTGCACAGTTTGGACATCCTTGTTTCATTAGCATCATATGGAACATGTTACTACAACTCTTTTTCTAAAACACACTTGCTGTTGTCCCATCACTTACTTCACATGAGCAGAACTGTGCCCATAACCTCACATCACACCACATGTGGGCACCCCTGGATGGATACAGTACACTTCTGGCACCCCTGGACTGATGCAGTACCCCATGACTTATACTGGGCACTGGCAGCAGTAATTAAAAAAAATAATTAAAATAATGCAGCCCCTCTGTAGCACTAGCAGCCCCCTCTATGCATTAATCAACCCCCCCCCCCAGCAGGTTTCCCCCTCACCCCCCCCTCAGCAGACAGCACGCACACATCCGTGCTGTCTGAAATCACCAGCCTGTTTGAAAATGGCGGCGACCGCCAGGAACTATATATCCCCAGGTCTCGCGAGAATCCGACGTGGGATGATGACGTTTTAGCCTCGATTTGGACTCAGAAAGATGGCGGGAACCGGCAAACTCCTTTGCTCCGGCCTCGGATCAGGTAAGTTCGGGGGGGGGGGGTTCGGATCTATAGGATCTGAACCAGCTCATCTCTAAATGTAATGCCCATTAAAATAAAGTCACAGATACGACTCCAGCAAAGGAGACAACTATGTGCTACTCCAAATCAGTATATGAAGAGGGAAACACCACCTCAGCAGACTACACCACCTGAACAGACCCCACCCCCACCAGGGCTGCTTTTTATACATTTCCTGGGCTGGTATTTCACCTCAAATTGCCCCTGATAGCATCTGTGGATTATAACCATACTCATAGGCGTGCGCACAGGGGGTGCCAGGGGTGCACAGGCACCTCCTAATGATGGGCACCCCCAGCACGATTGCAGCCAGGGCCGACATCGCAGTTGAATAGTGTTTTTTTTTCCCGGGAGCAGAGCAGGGCTGGCTGCAGTGAAAGACGTGGCAGCATGATACACACTACATTTTTAGTGACGACCATGGCTGCCTGTAGGGGGAGCTGAAATGCACAGCTCCTTTAAGCCTGTCTCAGGCAATTCTGAACACTGCTTGCTGCGTGAGGGCTGGAGGACTTCCTGCCTGGCGATTAGAATGTGCCGCAGGGCTGCTGATAGGAGAGATGCTGGAACAGGGGGGTTTGTACAGGTATGTTACAGAATATGGGCAGTCTATGGCTTTTTTTTTTGGGGGGGGGGGGGGGGGGGTGTAAAAAGTTGTTTTTATATTGGTGTTTAATGATGTTGGAACTTTTTATATTGGTCATTAATGATGCTGGCTACTTTTTTATTGTTATGTCAAAAAGGTGTGTGTGTGAGTGTGTATCAGCTGTCTGTATGTATACTGTATAGAAGGGCTTTATTATAGAAGGGCTTTATTTATGTATACTGTGTGTGTGTGTGTGTGTGTGTGTGTGTGTGTGTGTGTGTGTGTGTGTGTGGGGGAGGGGGCTCTGTGTATACTATAGTACATTTGTGTGTGCATGCTGTGCCTGTATGTATGCTATGTGTGTGTATATGTGCATGCTGTGTGTGAGTGTGTATCAGCTGTCTGTATGTATACTGTGTGTTATACTGTACTTGCCTATACTGTACTTGCCCTGGTATACAGTACTATGAGATGGCTGTGTGATATGTAATATGCATTATGGTGTAAAGTTTTTGCACTGTCCCTGTTCTACCAAAATTTGTTGAACCCTGACATTGATGTGGAATGGGCATTACGTTGTGCAGCATTATGTGTGATGGGCATAATGTTGGGTGGCATTATGTGGAATGGGCATTACTGTGTGTGGCCATAAAGTATGTGATGGCCATTATTGTGCATGGCATTATTTATAATGGGCATTACAGTATGTGGCATTATGTGTAATAATAGGTGATGATGGACACGGCCAGTAGGCATGATGGACACGCCCTTTTCCATGGTGCACCCCCTAATAAAATGGGCTGCGCACACCTATGACCATACTAAAACATGGGTAAAACATTTTCCGCAATGTGACATCAGGGATGAAGAGTCATTTCATCCTGAAGTGGGAAATGATGGATACTGTAGCTATATTAATTGTCCACAGGCCTCTACTTTCCTCACATGTACAGTATTATGGTTATTTACTGTGGCGTACCAAACCTAGAACTCTGTCCATTGTCTGCGTTAGGATTAGGAGCTTCCGGGAGTGAAGTTGATGGAATAAGAATAAATACACTTTTATATCAAGATGCATGCATCAATGACAGCGGGTGCAAATCCGATCACATAGGTGTCCCAAAGTGGGACAATGGCACTGAGGAGTTAAAAGGAATATCTTAATTAATGAAAAGTAAACACAGAACATAAGAACATTAAACAACGATTCATCTCCTGGTAAATTGGCTTCTAGAATACACACCCGTGACTTGTGTAATAAATGAGCCAAACTTTAAAACTCATCTAAAGACAACCGCCCCATGTTGGCTACAGTACCCGGTATTGTGCATCTTCTCTATGCTGCCAGGAAACTTCTTAGGAAGGGTGAACATCCTGTTTTCTGATGAAATAGTTTTAGAATAATTTTATCTAGAGATCTGGATAACGGGGCCTATTCAGACCCATTCTATCGGGTTTGTGCATGCTGGGCCGTTCACTTTGGAGGAGGTGGGCGGGGATGGACACGAGGCTGGAGCAGGGGAACGCCCAGGGTTTTATGGGTGACCCCATGTAAGCGCTGGCCGTTCTCTAGGGAAAGCAGGCTGGTTGATGTCTGCTTGGGGCATGGGCGGCATGGGCGGCTGATGTCACACGACATCAGCGACTCGCCTTCTCTTTGGCAATTTGCGGCTGAACTTAAAGTCAGTTTAGGCCAACTTTTAGTACCTAAAGTGAGAGTAATTATTTATGGTCGACGATGATCAAAATAATTCTCTCCTCTTCTGCCGCATGCTAGCAAGGGGATGCGGGTGGAGGTAGCGTTTGGGAGGGCAGCAAATTTACGCTGACTAGCGGACAGGTCTGAATCAGGCCCACTTTTCCTACTGTCAGGGCCGGTGCTAGGGGGTTCGGCGCCCTCCTGCAAACTATAAATTTGCGCCCACCCAAACTTTACAAAGGGAGGGGTGTGGCCACACAATAATGCTCCCACTCCAAATTACACTACACAGTAGCACAATCTTATTCACCAGTGCCGTAAGTAGCCATTTCGGTGCCATGTGTGAAAAAAACAGGGACAGTGCGCGCCGAAGGCGCGCGCAAAATTATAGAAGCGTGGCTTCATGGGGAATTGGCGTGGTCACATAAAAGTACCAATAACACCATAATCCCCATAACACATTATGCTTCACACCTCAAAGCCCATAACACATTATAGTAACCACACACAGTAATGCACATTATTCGTAATGCCACACATCATGATGCCCCTTGCACAATATGCAGAACACCATAATGCCCATTACACAATATGCCACACACTGTAATTCCCCTTACATAATATGCCATGCACTATAATGCCCATATGACATTGACACACATTATGCTACACATAATGCCCCGAGTACTCCTGCATATGCCCACATTTGTAGCGTTGCTTATTCATAACACCCACACCAGTTGCGAAAAGTAGTTACTCTGCTTACGAGTAGTGCCCACACCAGTTGCCGACAGTAGTAGCGCTGCATAACCATATACCCACTCCAGATGCTGAGAGTAGTACCTCTGCTTATACATAACACCCACACCAGTTGCCAAAAGTAGTTGCTCTGCTTAAACACATGCCCACACCAGTTGCCTGAAAGTAGTACCTCTGCTTAAACGTAGTGCCCACACCAGTTGCCGACAGTAGTAGCACTGTGTAACCATATGCCCACACCAGTTGCCGACATTAGTAGCGCTGCCTGTACACATGCATACACCAGTTGCCGACATTAGTAGCGCTGCCTCTACACGTGCCCACACCAGTTGCCGACATTAGTAGTGCTGCCTCTACACGTGTCCACACCAGTTGCCGACATTAGTAGTGCTGCCTCTACACGTGCCCACACCAGTTGCCGACAGTAGTACCGCTGCCTACACACGTGCCCACACCAGTTGCCGACATTAGTAGCGCTGCATATAGACGTGCCCACACCAGTTGCTGACATTAGCAGCGCTGATTATACACGTGCCCACACCAGTTGCCGATGTTAGTAGCGCTGCCTATACACGTGCCCACATCAGCTGCCGACATTAGTAGTGTTGCCTATATGCGTGCCCACACCAGTTGCCGACATTAGTAGCGTTGCCTATATGCGTGCCCACAACAGTTGCCGACATTAGTAGCGCTGCCTACATATGTGCCCACACCAGTTGCAGACATTAGTAGTGCTGCCTACACGTGCCCACACCAGTTGCTGACATTAGTAGTGCTGCCTACACACGTGCCCACATCAGTTGCCGACATTAGTACACTCACACTTTACAATGGTGGCACTGGCAGCTCATCCTCTCCTGTTTCCTGGTGTCACTGTCTTCAGTCAGCCTTGCTCCCTTGTAGCTCCGCCCCTTCTGGTCCGTGTGGCCACGCCCCCTCCATCCGTGTAGCTCCGCCCCCTTTCGGACCCTGCCGATGACCAGCTGATAATGAGCCAGGAGGGATCTCTGTGCCTCCGGCGCTGCTGCCTGTGATGAAGTGAGACAGGCGCAGCAGCAGCCGGCAGGCACGGACGACAGCAGAGGATGCAAAGCACTGACAGCGCCTCTCCTGTACGGCGCCTACCTGCTTTGCATCCTCTGCTGAGTGGGTAGCGCCGGCCCTGCCTACTGTACTGTATGTCTGCCCATAACCACTGGCAATAATAACCCCTTATCATAAAGTAAGCTATCAGTTGTGATGGTGGAACAGTTCCCTTCTGTCTGTAATGCCTAACAATGCTTGATCCTGGAAAAAGAATATTTGTTGAAAGCAGCAGAACTGTGCCCTAGATGTTTATGGTGTTTTATATTCTTATCTGTAGAGTAACATAATTAAGACCGATTCCAAACTGACCAAATTGAATAATAAAATATTGATGACGTTGAGCTACTGTACAGTAACAATATGAAACACGGATTATACAGAGGGTTGGGTACAGGATCCTGATGGTGAGAATGCTGACTGTTGAAATAGGAACAGCAGTATGATGACTGACCAGTGGCAGCTCAAGCGGTGCAGCTGCAGCACAGTTCAAAATTCAAATAGGGAAGATAAAGCAACTGCCAGTGAGTCAGCTCAGAATGACGGTTGGTGTGGCTCTTCTATGTTTGAATTTTCATCTATGCTGCAGCCACCTGTCTGGAACTGCCACTGCCCAGGGTCATGGCAGTCTTCATGCCACTGTCAGTACAGGTTGAGTATCCCTTATCTAAATATCTGTTATCCAAATTATTCCAAAAATCACAGTTTCCAGAATGTACTACTGGGGACATCTGTAACTGGGACTACTGGGGACATGATATCTAACTGGCACTAAATACAGATGGTGCTGCTCCTCGCGATAGAGTTGGTAATCACTGCCCCACGCCAGCCGCCATCCCCCGACAGAAGGGGGTGCGTGCGCACGAGACTCTTGCGTGCCCAGTTCTGTTGGAGCCCTCCGCCTGTCTCCCTACTCCTGCTGCTCTTCCCTCTGCCTGCCCCTGCTCCTTGCCCATCTCCCTAAAGCAGAGATGGGCAGGGAAGCCGTCAATCCCTGATCCCCTCCATTTTGCTGATGGGGACGCGCGAGCAAGCGAGACGCTCGTGCGCCCCCATTAGCCAGTCTGCCAGCCTGCACCAGCTTAAGTAATCTGGCGATCCTGGCTGACAGATGCTACATCTGTTTTTGCAAGAAAATGATTGCTTGGCATTCATAGTCAGTGTCTGAATGCCCTCCCATATAACCTCACCTTCCACAATTTCACTTTCTATTGATGGAACAATGATCTCCTCTAGCCACCAAGTACGCTGACTTAGCGTTACTCTTCATTCCTCTCTCTCCTGTAAACCACACATTCAGCATCTCTCACAGTCCTGTCGTTTCCATCTCAAAAATATTTCCAGGATCAGTCCCTATCTCCAGGGCTGCCAAGAGAAATCCGGGGCCCCGGTACATGAACTTCCAGGGGCCCCCATGGGGGGGGGGGGGGGGGGTTGTGACCACGGCATGTTCCTGCCTCCCAGCAGCTGGGTTATAAGTATTTTATATATATATATATATATATATATATAGCTTAAGGGGATGCGGCGGCACTCAGAATGAAGACAGCAGGCAGTTTTGTCCACCAACAGTTTCAAAGCCACAAGGCTCCTTTATCAAGGCGCTTTAGAGAATTTATATATATATATATATATATATATATATATATATATATATATATATATATACATAAATGTCTTTGCTGCTGTCTTTGGATGAAAATATTTTATATTTGTATATACAGCATATATACATACAGATCCTTCTTACTATACAAAAGGCCTTTGCCTTTGTTTTATATCATATACTGGTGTACTCCAGAAGTCTGTACAGGTAATCCAATGCAGGAGGCAGACAAGAAATTATGCAGAAATGACTATATTAGCGCCTAGCGCCCTTCAGGGTCTCCCTTGTCCTCAGGGCGATACAGCATAAATATAAACACAAAAAAACATTTACTTACCCCTATAAATACCCCCACTGTAGTCCCATCTCTCCATCCCCGCCGGGCGCACGGGTCCGACCTACCGGAAGTGCTTTGCACCATACTTCCAATAGGAAATAAGGACACACTCACGTGCATTCCACTGATCCCCGTCCGCGTTCCACAGGCCGGCAGTACCAAGCTAGATCATAAAAGCGGATCCACGGCACTCATTCACTGAGGTCTAAAATTGCCTCTTCTGTTACAGCTGGGTGCCGTGGATCCGCCTGTCATGAGCTGGGTACTGCCAGCCAGTGGAACACGGAGGGGGAACAGTGGAATGAATTCGAGTGTGCCCTGACTTCCTACTGTGCGCGATACGGGAAGTAGGGTGCCAAGTACTTTTAGTAGGATGGACCCGGGCGCCCAGCGGAGACCACAGTGGGGGTATTTATATGGGAAAGTGAATGTCTTTTGGAGTGTATACAGTATTTATGCTGTATCGCCCTGAGGACGGGGGAGACCCTGCAAGTGCCAGGTGCTAATACAGTCATTTCTGCATAATTCCTTGTGTGCCTCCTTCATTGGATTATCAATATATATATATATATATATATATATATATATATATATATATATATATATATATATATATAGCTTTGTAATCCTGGCACTCACTGCATAACAGAGCACATACAGTCTGGTGCCTTCCGTGGGGTCCTCCGGGCAAACAGCCTGAGAGAAACCTGCAATATCTTGTCAGTGCGGTGGCACTCAGTCACAAACGAAACTTAGCTCAGAGCCTGTTAGACGCCAACGTTTCAATATTTATTCATATTTTCGTCAGGGCAGCATAATACATTAAAAAACTCACCAATTTATAGTGCAGACCATCACCAAGAATCCTCCCGCTGGACAGACGCCGCACACTGTCGGAGTCGCCACCGGAAGTTGTCACCCCGTGAAACCATCACCACCATCTTTAAAGCTGGAAAACAGTATATTTTAGTACAGCTAACTACTGGCACGCAGTAATAATGTTGATCACGACAAAAATAAGGAATAACAGGAATGCTGAATCACATACAGAACTTCAAACAATGAATATTTATAAGAAACAATTCAAACCCAGGGTCTCATTCAGGCCACTTGGGCTTAATGAATCCAGCAGAAAAATCCATTTGGATTCTTTCTGCAATAAGCATTTAGATCGATTGCCCCCACGGCGTAGCGGAGGGACATGATCTATGATGATGTGTTTTAGAGCAGTGGGGGAGTGTCCGACCTCAGCATAATGCCTAGCAACAGGTTGTGTACTGTTGCCAGACAGGACAGCTGCGCGAATAGCCTGTCTATGCTGAGCCATCCTAATCTTAAATTGACAGTCAGTTTTGCCGATATAATACTTGCCACACGGACAAATTAAAGCATATATGACAAAACTAGACGTGCATGTGAGCCGATGAAAAGCATGCTAATACGCTTATATGGCCCACTAGATACAATCCTTACAGTGGTCAGGCCAGGAATGCGGTCAAAAAATATTGGCCCATCATAAGTTCTGACCCCCAGCTCTCTTCACTTAATTCTAAAAAAATCATGCCTAGTTACTCCAGAGGTAAAAATTTGAGAGATTATGTGGTCCATACAGATGTGACAGATATGGGCAAAAAAACCACAACTGGGTTTTGGGGTACTCCCAAACTCGGGTGCTTCAAGTGCACAGGTTGCACTACCTGTGGGTACATGCTCACGGGTGATGTAATTAAACATCCTTCACTGCCTAAGTCATTCAAAATTTATCATCGGCTCACATGCACGTCTAGTTTTGTCATATATGCTTTAATTTGTCCGTGTGGCAAGTATTATATCGGCAAAACTGACTGTCAATTTAAGATTAGGATGGCTCAGCATAGACAGGCTATTCGCGCAGCTGTCCTGTCTGGCAACAGTACACAACCTGTTGCTAGGCATTATGCTGAGGTCGGACACTCCCCCACTGCTCTAAAACACATCATCATAGATCATGTCCCTCCGCTACGCCGTGGGGGCAATCGATCTAAATGCTTATTGCAGAAAGAATCCAAATGGATTTTTCTGCTGGATTCATTAAGCCCAAGTGGCCTGAATGAGACCCTGGGTTTGAATTGTTTCTTATAAATATTCATTGTTTGAAGTTCTGTATGTGATTCAGCATTCCTGTTATTCCTTATTTTTGTCGTGATCAACATTATTACTGCGTGCCAGTAGTTAGCTGTACTAAAATATACTGTTTTCCAGCTTTAAAGATGGTGGTGATGGTTTCACGGGGTGACAACTTCCGGTGGCGACTCCGACAGTGTGCGGCGTCTGTCCAGCGGGAGGATTCTTGGTGATGGTCTGCACTATAAATTGGTGAGTTTTTTAATGTATTATGCTGCCCTGACGAAAATATGAATAAATATTGAAACGTTGGCGTCTAACAGGCTCTGAGCTAAGTTTCGTTTGTGACTGAGTGCCGCCGCACTGACAAGATATATATATATATATATATATATATATATATATATAGATATATATCTATATATACAGTACTGTGTATGTATATATATATATATATATAATTTGATATATATATATATATATATATATATATAGATGAGAGAGGGAGGGGGAGAGGGAGAGAGGGAGAGAGAGAGAGAGGGAGAGAGGGAGAGAGAGAGAGAGAGAGGGAGAGAGAGGGAGAGAGAGAGAGAGAGAGAGAGAGAGAGAGAGAGAGAGAGAGAGAGAGAGAGAGAGAGAGAGAGAGAAAATTAAGACAGGCAGGGCAGAAAAAAAAATGCACTTACAGGGCAGGACTCGAGTTAGACAGATTCAGGAGCTCCTCCGGCTCCAGCCTCCCGTCACATGCCGCGCTTCGTGCACCTGACCTTCCGACCTTCCCCTCTCACATATGTTGTGAAAGCAGCTAGTGCAGTCTGCAGACACACGGAGTTTCTCTGCAGACGCTCCGCAGCAGTGGATGTGGCCTCTGTCACTGTCTGCAGCACTCCACACACAGAGTTAATGAAAGTGACACAGGCTGCCGCTGCTGACCCGCTCTCACCGGCCAGCCGCAACCCCTCTTCCCCCCCCCCCCCCCCCTGGGCAGGTGCTCAAGCCCACGCTGCTGCAGCGCTGCTACACCGCTGCCATAAAAAAAAATGTAAGTGTGACTGTCCCCTGGCCCGGGCCCCCCTGACAGGCCCGGGCCCAGGTAAAATGTACCCGCCCCCCCTGCCTCTCGGCGGCCCTGCCTATCTCACCTAGGATACTACAAAGGCCACTCACTAGTCATATCCAGATTGGACTACTGTGATCTACTAGTTTCTGGCCTCCCTGTAATACACCTCTCTCCACTCCAATCTATCCCCTGCTGCTGCTGCCCGGCTCATCTTCCTCTCCAAACATACTATGGCCAGTATTCAATGCCTCTGATTCACCATATTTTACAGCGAATCTGGCAATTCGCCGGTGTAACGGTGAATTTTCTCTCAGTATAAACAATTTGCCCTATTCAATGGAGACAATTCGCTGCCAATGAACAGCAAATGTCTGGTGATTCGCCGCAATTCGCCGGTGGTTTTCAATGGGGGTTTTAGTGGAATTCGCTGAGAGTTTATTCAATGCTCAAATGGAGAACTGCTTTCTCCAGTGATTTTCGCCATGTTTCACCGTTTTGCATTCGTCATCTTTTTTAGGTGGCCTGGAATGTGATCTTTTAAAATAAAGGTTTTATATTTTTATTTTTTTTAAGGTGTCAAAAAATCCGATTTTTTTATTCTGTGAAGGGCATGCTATTTTTATTCATGTGCTTGCAGCACATGAATATATATATATATATATATATATATATATATATTTGTAAAATATTATTTATTTATTCTTTTACACTTTCGCCAGCAGGGAGCTGGGAGATGCTCATTAATATTCATATATTCATTGCACTCTGGTCCCGATCATTACATATGCAGGATCGGGACCAGTGAGTGCAGTGTCTCCTTATCCCAGCCCCCTGCCAGCTCTTGGGGGCTCTCCCTGTGTCCCTGCAAGCCCTCCTTAACCCCCTCAGTGTCCAGCGCAGGCAGGGAGGCTTCCATCTCCCTGCCTGCCGCCGTCCCCCAGCTCCCTGCGGCTTTCGCCGCAGGGGTTAAAATTCGCCGCCAGAGGCTCGCTGCCCCTGACGTGTTGAATAGGGTGACACGGAGGGCTGGCAGCGAAATGCTCCAGCCCTCCGGATCCCTGCAAATGTGCAGCAAATCCTTAACAGGATTCGCTGCACATTTTGAAAACCAGCATTGAATACTGCACTGAGTTATTTTGTTTCTGTGCAGGGTAAATATTGGCTACTATATTTTTACATTGAGATATAGACAGAGGCGTAGGGAGGGCGGAGCCACCGGAGCTCCTGCTCCGGGCGCCGATTGGTGGAATGGCGCCGCCGGCCCGCCCCCCCTCCGCAAATGATCCCTGCCTGATCACCATAGTCATACACTAACGGGGGGCAGCGTGTGCCAGCGGCTGCCCGTCCCGGCGCTTGCATCCTGCCCTGCTGCTGCTCGGTCCGGCTTCCGGGCAGCGCAGCGCAGCATCACTCCAGACCAGAGGCGTAGGGAGGGCGGAGCCACCGGAGCTCATGGCGCCGCCGGCCCGCCCCCCCTGCAGTCTGCACAAGTTCAAGCATCATGGCAGCCGCCGGCGCTGCGCACGCTGCCCATTAGTATAGTACTATGAATCATTGTACTATACTAACGGGCAGCGTGCGCAGTGCCGGCGGCTGCCCTGCCCGGCGCCTGCCTCCTGTCCTGCTCACCCAGTCCCTGCCGCCAAGTGTCACGGACGGTGGGGCCGGGCTGACACTCCGACCAGTCCTCTCCAGTGGCGGTTCTAGCGCAAGGCAGCTACCGCTTGGGGAGCAAGCGGCAGCAGGCTTCGGTGTGGGCGCCTGGCAGTGGCATTCTATCGTGCCGCAGACCCCGCGGCAGGTTGGAGGAGGCAGCGTTTGCAGCAGTCAGACAACATGAGGAAGGCAGAGCCATTGGTTATTGAAGTCACAACAGCTGCCTGGCCTGGGGGCTTCATTCTGGGGGTCCCATGAAATCTTGGACACGGTGTTTCAGTCCTAGAGGTGTGCAGGAATAGGTAAGCAGTCTGGGGGTCCTCAGGGTAACTATAATGATGCTTGTGCCTCAGTGTCTCATAGGTTGTTATATAGCGCAGCAAATTCCATTACAGCATGTTATATGGCGCATCAGATTCCGTTACAGTGTCTTATATGGTGCAGCAGATTCCGTCACAGTGTCTTATATAGCGCAGCAGATTCCGTTACAGTGTCTTATATAGCGCAGCAGATTCCGTCACAGTGTCTTATATAGCGCAGCAGATTCCGTTACAGTGTCTTATATAGCGCAGCAGATTCCGTTACAGCGTCTTATATAGCGCAGCAGATTCCGTTACAGTGTCTTATATAGCGCAGCAGATTCCGTTACAGTGTCTTATATAGCGCAGCAGATTCCGTTACAGCGTCTTATATAGCGCAGCAGATTCCGTTACAGTGTCTTATATAGCGCAGCAGATTCTGTTACAGCGTCTTATATAGCGCAATAGATTCCGTTACAGCGTCTTATATAGCGCAGCAGATTCCGTCACAGTGTCTTATATAGCGCAGCAGATTCCGTCACAGTGTCTTATATAGCGCAGCAGATTCCGTTACAGTGTCTTCTATAGCGCAGCAGATTCCGTCACAGTGTCTTATATAGCGCAGCAGATTCCGTTACAGTGTCTTATATAGCGCAGCAGATTCCGTTACAGTGTCTTATATAGTGCAGCAGATTCCGTTACAGTGTCTTCTATAGCGCAGCAGATTCCGTCACAGTGTCTTATATAGCGCAGCAGATTCCGTTACAGCGTCTTATATAGCGCAGCAGATTCCGTTACAGCGTCTTATATAGCGCAGCAGATTCCGTTACAGCGTCTTATATAGCGCAGCAGATTCCGTCACAGTGTCTTATATAGCGCAACATATTCCGTCACAGTGTCTTATACAGCGCAGCAGATTACGTTACAGTGTCTTATACAGCGCAGCAGATTACGTTACAGTGTCTTATACAGCGCAGCAGATTCCGTTAGTGTCTTATAGAGCGCAGCAGATTCCGTTACAGGTTCTTATATAGCGCAGCAGATTCCGTTAGCCATGCCCCCAATTCATTACCGGGGGGGAGGGGGGGGCGCGCGAAATATGCCCTTGCTCCGGGCAGCATGGCACCTAGCTACACCGCTGGATATAGATACCAGTTTGAAGTACACACCCCATCCAAATCTAACTCTTTCTGCACATGTTACATAAGGCCCACCTGCAGTGCACATGGTTTTGTCCATCTGAGAGTGAATTTGCCTTTGTGAGTGTGCCAGAAGAACCCCTTATGTCCACCTCCCCTCTATTACAAACTCTGCATTGGCTCCCCTTTTCCTTCAGAATACAATTAAAGCTCCTTACACTCACTTACAAAGTCATCACCCATTTCTCTCCCACCCATCCAGGACTTTGTCCTCTGTATCTCTGGAATTCTCTACCGATCCCTATTAGACTTGCCTCCTCTCTACAAATCTTTAAACAGGCTCTCAAGACCCACTTCTTCATTAAATCTAACCATTGCTCACCCTAAACCAATGTTTATGATTGCTTCTATCCCTGCTGTGTCACCCCAGTTTGTCTGCCCCTTACCTTTAGAATGTAAGCTCTAACGAGCAGGGCCCTCTCTCCTCATGTGCTTTTCTTAGAATATATCTGCCACTGTTATATTTGCATCAGTGTCCGCTGCTGCAACTGTTTTTTTTATTTACCATGTTCAGTACTTGTCCTAATGTGTATTTGTAATGTAAATCACAATTTTTTATGTTTTGTTCTTTTGCTCATCTATGTATTGTCAGGTGCTGTGGAACCCTGGTGGCGCCATATAAATAAACAATAATAATAACAAAATAATAATAATAGTACACAAACCTTGTTTATGCACAAATAGAAATAAAAATATATTTTTTGTATATTTCATGTGTTTGATGTGTTTATAGAACATTAATGCAAGATACCTCAAGACACCGCACTGAAATATAAGAATATTCTAAAACAATACAGAATAATCCATTATCCAAAATACTTCTAGTCCCGAGCATTTTGGATAAGGGATAATCAACCTGTATATTGGTATTGTGTTCACAGGCATCCTGATGGACTCGGACTATAATGGTTCTGTGTAGAATACAGTCCAGCAACTCACAAATGTCCATACAATATTTACAGCTGAGCTAAGCAATGAGCAATGTAGCGATGCATAAACTACTTACATAAGTTTTCCACTACCAGGATGAGAAGTTAATATTAAATGTGATTTATCAAAAGGACAGCTTTAATTAAAAAATAAACACATTTAATAAGTAAACTAAGATTCACCTGGCAGTACATTGACTTTACACAGGTGGATAAAGTACATAACAGTTGCTATAAATGAGAAGTAGCGGTACAATAAATAAGACGTGAATACAATAGCTGCCTGGGGCATAAACTCCTACACTCAATGTTGGAAGTAATAGGAGGCTGAAAACAGTCTGACAATCCCAAGTCACCTGTGAGCAGTAGGACATTATAATATAGACATACTGTAGGGGAGGATTCAGACCTGCAGACACAGGTCTGAATTTGGCCCCTCTTCCAATGGTGGGGCGACTGCACCTGCGAATTGTCAGTAATGCACATGTGCAAGCCACCAAGCAAGTGCCTTTGGCAAATTTCGCAACTTGGCAAGGTGCTCGCAGCCTGATTGACAGATGGGGGCATGGTGAGGTGGTCCCTCAGCGTGGGCAGTGGCACCAAGAGGGAGAGGATACAGTGTACCCAGATCCGGGCCTGTCAGGGTGGCCCAGGGGCCTAGCACACACACACACATTTTTTTTTTATTTGCCCACTGGGTGAACTGGCGGGGTGGCCGAGCACCGGGTTGGGCCTGTAGGTGAGTGGGGTCATCTCAGCGAGCTATATGGTAGCTGGCTGTGTCAGTGTTCACATAACCAGGGCAGCCAAGAGGTATGCCGGGCCCCGGTAAAATTTTGGGGGTGTGGCCTAATTGTTGGAGGCATGGCCACCTCTCGCGATTAGGACACGCCCCCAAAATGTATAGAGGGGGTTGAGAAAACACTCTAAAGTCGAGGGGGGGGGGGGGCAGTGTTATTGTCCCTCCCTCAGCAGCACCAGCAGCACACACCTACAGTATGTGCTGTGCTGACAGCAGGCTCAGCATGAGCTCTCACACTGTCAGTGAGATGCTCATGCTGAGCCTGCTGTCAGCCCACCACATGCTGTAGAGGTGTGTGCTGCTGCTGCCCGGGAGGGACAGAGGGGGAAGTGGGGGGGGGGGGGGGCAGACCAGGGCCCCCGCGGGGCCCCTCCAGCAAGCCTGGGCCCCGGTAATTAGTACCCGCTCCCCCCCCCCTCTCGGCTGCCCTGCACATAACTAATGGTGAGCAGTATTTAGTTTTTTGGTATCATTATGAACCTTGTGTGCAGTCAATAATTCTTAATCTGAGTAAGGACATCTTAAAATAAATGATGAATGAATGTGAATAATATCATCAAACAGTCAAAAACTTATCAGGCTGATAACTTAACTTATAAAATAAACAAGCACGTTCACATATCACAGTTGTACAGAACATCTTTAGTGCTCAGATACAGGGATGTGCTCCGGCCACTTTTCACGTTTTGGGTTTTGAGTTCTGATTACCTTCAGGTTTTGGGTTCTAATGGGATTTGCCAAAACACCCCCTAAACATTTTGAGTTTTGAGTTCTGAATCTTTTTTAAAAAAGCATAAACACTGCTAAAATCGCAGAATTATTGTGGTTTTTTTTTTTTTGCTCCTACGCTATTATTAACCTCAATAACATTAATTTCCACTCATTTACAGTCTATTCTGAACACCTCAAATTATTGTTTTTAGGGCAAAAGGTTGCACCGAGTTAGCTGTATAACTACAGTATGCTAAGCCACACAAGTGGGTGGCACAAACACGTAGCTCATCTAGGAGTGGCACTGCAGCAGCAGACAGGGAGGCAGTTTGATAAGCTAGGCCCAAAAAAGACCCCTATCTGGCTTGATCATATTTACCACCAGCCTAGGACCAGTGGGCGATTGGTGCAGCACTGAGTTGGTCTGCGAGTGTGCTGTACTGTGTATCTGTTTTTATCAGTTTAATATCTAATAAGACCACTATCTGGCTTGATCGTGTTTACCACCAGGCAAGGAGCAGTGGGCGATTCGGCAGCCTTCTGCAGGCAGTGGCAGAAACGCTCCTGTCACTTAGGCCGTCTTCCGACGGCATCTGGTTGTGTGATGCAGGGTGAGAGCGCCAGCGGCGGACTCCCGGAATAATATAGGGCATGGGTCTTCAACCTACGGCCCTCCAGATGTTGTGAAACTACATGTTCCAACATGCAGTGGCACATTTTTTCCTATAACAGCATGCCAAAAGCATCGGGGCATGCTGGGACATGTAGTTCCACAACATCTGGAGGGCCACAGGTTGAAGACTTGTGATATAGGGAATATCCTCATCTGCATTACAGTGTCTATGAATGTGACACAGTCATGTATGTGTTATCTGTGCTTAAGGTACAGTGCCTACATTAACGACACTGCGGAATGGCTTCCCGGAGACACCTGTAACACCCTATCTAAGGCAGTAGATGCAGGTAATATACTGTATGTACAGCAGTAGAATGGAATGGAACCTACTGACCAGACATAACTGTCAGGAACCCTGGTTCTCGTGCTGCTCGCGTGTGCCCCTTACCGGCACGCTGGTGTAATCTGCACCGCAGATCAGCTGTTGGCACACTCTGCAGCCCCTGGCATAATGTCTTTATCTCACAAGTTATTCCCTATGTCACATAGGATAATTAGCAATTACCTGGAGGTATAAAAGCCAGCTTCCCAGACTCCTCCTTGTCTTGAACAACTTGTCAGTTCCCCTGCAAGTTCTCCAGCGTCAATCTCTCCAAGACTCCCCACTTGCTCCAGAGATCCGGCTACCTGTGTTTTGCTGTTACCTACTATTATCTGCTGCTTACCTGGTCATTCCACTCCTGCCAGAAGTTTCCACTAGTTCCATCTTCAGTGTGATTCAGCTCTCTGTGTGCAGCCCAGGTTACTTACCAGTACAGTCTCCGGATACCAGTGGGTTATCATACCTGTTACCTCTTGGCTTCCAGGCCATCCCAGCGATCCCCAGTGATCATCATCGATTCTCATTGAGTACCATCAACCGGATACCAGGCCGCACCATTAAGTACCATCAACCGGCTCCAAGGCCACATCATCGGTACCCAGTCTCCTCTACTGAGTACACCTTGCTACAACCACTCCTCTGTGCCCTCTGTGTTGCTACCCAGCATTCAGTGCCATTGATCCACCATCGTTGGTTTAAGTACCCCGTTACCATCTCTGTTCTACTCGTCTCCAGAGTATCACTCCTGCTAGTCACAGAGGAACCTGGACAGAGGGCCGCGACCTGGTCGGCAGTTGCAGCGAAGTCCATATCCCCTTGCGGGGGTCACTGGTGAATACCACTGTCGGCTTAGACTCCGCGCCTCTGTTCTAAGTCCTCAATCCTCTGTGTCCCCAGCAGGACATCATCCCCATCTCTCCGTGCATGAGCTCCAGATACCTTAAACCTACAAGCTTCAGGTTCCCTGCGCCATCTGCTGGCTCAACCAGGTCATTGCCGGGAACACAGCAAGTCCAGGCCGCGACAATAACCAGGCGATGACCAGCCAAGAAGCAGTGGGCAATTGGTGCAGCAATGCAATAGCTGCAAATGCGTGGAACCTTCTGACCACAGGCGGCGACCAGTCAAGGAGCAGTGGGCAGTTGGTGCAGTACTGAGTTGGTCTGCAAGTTTGCTGTGCTATGTATCTGTTTTTGTCAGTATAATATCTAATAAGACCACAATCTGGCTTGATCGTGTTGTTTACCACCAGCCGAGGAGCAGTGAGCGATTCGGCAGCATTCTGCAGGCAGTGGCAGAAACACTCCTGCCATTAAGGCCGTATTCTGACGGCATCTGGTTGTGTGATGCAGGGTAAGATCGACATCAACTTATTCCCAGAATAATGCAGAGTGAGAGCGGCAGTGGTGGACTCCCAGAATAATGCAGGGTGACAGTGGCAGTGGCAAACTCACGGAATAAGGCAGGGTGAGAGCAGCAGTTTCAGACTCCTGAAATAATGCAGGGTGAGAGCGGCAGTGGCAGACTCCCGAAATAATGCAGGGTGAGAGCGGCAGTGGCAGACTCCCGAAATAATGCAGGGTGAGAGCTGCAGTGGCAAACTCCCAGAATAATGCAGGGTGAGAGCGGCAGTGGTCAGATTCCCAGAATAATGCAGGGTGAGAGCGGCAGTGGCAGACTCCCGGACTAATGCAGGGTAAAAGCAGCAGTGGCAGACTCCAGGAATGGAGGAACGTGGCAAACTCAAGGAATAATGCAGGGTGAGAGCAGCAGTTTCAGACTCCTGAAATAATGCAGGGTGAGAGCGGCAGTGGCAGACTCCCGAAATAATGCAGGGTGAGAGCGGCAGTGGCAGACTCCCGAAATAATGCAGGGTGAGAGCTGCAGTGGCAAACTCCCAGAATAATGCAGTGTGAGAGCGGCAGTGGTCAGACTCCCGGAATAATGCAGGGTAAAAGCAGCAGTGGCAGACTCCCGAAATAATGCAGGGTGAGAGTGGCAGTGGCAGACTCCCAGAATAATGCAGGGTGAGAGCGGCAGTGGCAGACTCCCGAAATAATGCAGGGTGAGAGTGGCAGTGGCAGACTCCCGGAATAATGCAGGGTGAGAGCTGCAGTGGCAGACTCCCAGAATAATGCAGGGTGAAAGTGGAAGTTGCAGACTCCCGAAATAATGCAGGGTGAGAGCTGCAGTGGCAGACTCCCAGAATAATGCAGGGTGAGAGCTGCAGTGGTAGACTCCAGGAATAATGCAGGGTGAAAGCAGCAGTGGCAGACTCCCGGAATAATGCAGGTTAAGAGCGGCAATGGCAGACTCCCAGAATAATGCAGGGTGAGAGTGGCAGTGTCAGACTCCCGAAATAATGCAGGGTGAGAGTGGCAGTGGCAGACTCCCGAAATAATGCAGGGTGAGAGCTGCAGTAGAAGACTCCCAGAATAATGCAGGGTGAGAGCGGCAGTGGCAGACTCCCGAAATAATGCAGGGTAAGAGCTGCAGTGACAGACTCCCAGAATAATGCAGGGTGAGAGCGGCAGTGGCAGACTCCCGAAATAATGCAGGGTAAGAGCTGCAGTGACAGACTCCCAGAATAAGGCAGGCTGAGAGCAGCAGTGGCCAACTCCCGAAATAATGCAGGGTGAGAGCGGAAGTGGCAGACTCCTGAAATAATGCAGGGTGAAAGCTGGCGTGGCAGACTCCTGGAATAATGCAGGGTGAGAGCGGCACTGGCAGACTCCCGGAAAAAAGCAGGGTGAGAGCGCCACTGGCAAACTCCCGACATAATGCAGGGTGAGAGCGGCAGTGGCAGACTCCTGAAATAATGCAGGGTGAATGCTGCAGTGGCAGACTCCCAGAATAATTCAGGGTGAGAGCTGCAGTGGCAGACTCCCGGAATAAAGCAGGGTGAGAGAGCCACTGGCAAACTCCCAGAATAATGAAGGGTTAGAGTGGCAGTGGCAGACTCCTGAAATAATGCAGGGGGAAAGCTGCAGTGGCAGACTCCCAGAATAATGCAGGGCGAAAGCGGCAGTGGCAGACTCCCAGAATAACGCAGGGTGAGAACGGCAGTGGCAGAGTCCCAAAATAATGCAGGGTGAGAGCTGCAGTGGCAGACTCCCAGAATAATGCAGGGTGAGAGCGGCAGTGGCAGAGTCCCAAAATAATGCAGGGTGAGAGCTGCAGTGGCAGACTCCCAGAATAATGCAAGGTGAGAGCTGCAGTGGCACACTCCCAGAATAATGCAAGGTGAGAGCGTCAGTGGCAGACTCCCGAAATAATGAAGATTAAAAGCGGCAATGGCAGACTTCCGAATCAATGCAGGGTGAGAGTGGCAGTGGTAGACTCCCGAAATAATGCAGGGTGAAAGCTGCAGTGGCAGACTCCCAGAATAATGCAGGGTGAGAGTGGCAGTGGCAGACTCCCGAAATAATGCAGGGTGAGAGTGGCAGTGGCAGACTCCCGAAATAATGCAGGGTGAGAGCTGCAGTGGCAGACTCCCAGAATAATGCAGGGTGAGAGTGGCAGTGTCAGACTCCCTAAATAATGCATGGTAAGAGCTGGAGTGGAAGACTCCCAGAATAAGGCAGGGTGAGAGCGGCAGTGGCCAACTCCCAAAATAATACAGGGTGAGAGCGGAAGTGGCAGACCCCCGGGAAAATGCAGGGTAAGAGCGGCAGTGGCAGACTCCCGAAATAATGCAGGGTGAGAGCTGGCATGGCAGACTCCTGGAATAATGCAGGGTGAGAACGGCACTGGCAGACTCCCGGAATACAGCAGGGTGAGAGCTCCACTGGCAAACTCCCGACATAATGCAGGGTGAGAGTGGCAGTGGCAGACTCCTGAAATAATGCAGGGTGAAAGCTGCAGTGGCAGACTCCCAGAATAATGCAGGGTGAAAGCGGCAGTGGCAGACTCCCAGAATAATGCAGGGTGAGAGCGGCAGTGGCAGACTCCCAGAATAATTCAGGGTGAGAGCTGCAGTGGCAGACTCCCGGAATAAAGCAGGGTGAGAGCGCCACTGGCAAACTCCCAGAATAATGCAGGGTGAGAGTGGCAGTGGCAGACTCCTGAAATAATGCAGGGTGAAACCTGCAGTGGCAGACTCCCAGAATAATGCAGGGTGAAAGCGGCAGTGGCAGACTCCCAGAATAATGCAGGGTGATAGCGGCAGTGGCAGACTCCAAGAATAATTCAGGGTGAGAGCTGCAGTAGCAGACTCCCAGAATAAAGCAGGGTGAGAGCGGCAGTGGCAGAGTCCCAAAATAATACAGGGTGAGAGCTGCAGTGGCATACTCCCAGAATAATGCAAGGTGAGAGCTGCAGTGGCAGACTCCCAGAATAATGCAAGGTGAGAGCTGCAGTGGCAGACTCCCAGAATAATGCTGGGTGAGAGCGTCAGTGGCAGATTCCCAAAATAATGCAGATTAAGATCGGCAATGGCAGACTTCCGAATCAATGTAGGGTGAGAGTGGCAGTGGTAGACTCCCCAAATAATGCAGGGTGAAAGCTGCAGTGGCAGACTCCCAGAATAATGCAGGGTGAGAGTGGCAGTGGCAGACTCCCGAAATAATGCAGGGTGAGAGTGGCAGTGGTAGACTCCCGAAATAATGCAGGGTGAGAGCTGCAGTGGCAGACTCCCAGAATAATGCAGGGTGAGAGCGGCAGTGGCAGACTCCTGAAATAATGCAGGGTAAGAGCTGCAGTGACAGACTCCCAGAATAAGGCAGGGTGAGAGCAGCAGTGGCAGACTCCCGAAATAATGCAGGGTGAGAGCGGAAGTGACAGACCCCCGGAAAAATGCAGGGTAAGAGCGGCAGTGGCAGACTCCCGAAATAATGCAGGGTGAGAGCTGCAGTGGCAGACTCCCAGAATAATGTAGGCTGAGATCGGCAGTGGAAGACTCCCGAAATAATGCAGGGTGAGAGCTGGCGTGGCAGACTCCCGGAATAATGCAGGGTGAGAGCTGCACTGGCAGACTCCAGGAATAATGCAGGGTAAGAGCTGCACTGGCAGATTTCAGGAATAATGCAGGGTGAGAGCGCCACTGGCAAACTCCCGGAATAATGCAGGGTTAGAGTAGCAGTGGCAGACTCCCAAAATAATGCAGGGTGAGAGCTGCAGTGGCAGACTCCTAGAATAATGCAGGGTGAAAGCGGCAGTGGCAGACTCCCAGAATAATGCAGGGTGAGAGCGGGTATCGCCTGCCTAGTGAAGTGGAATCTAGATGGGATTTGGTACCGGGGACACAATATCTCCATCAACCATATAAATCCCACTCCACTGATGGCAGACACCGGACACACGTCTAACACCAACACAGCTGTCAAGGCCGCAGTTATCCGCTTTGCCATAGGATGACTGCTGTCATATTTTGTCCTCTGTTGGACCGTCAATTGCTTAGTGAAAGACGTAGCGGTCTTACGACTTCCCATCTGGGATGATGACCGACTCCCAGCAGCGGCAGCAGTAGGCGTAGCGCTGCATGATCCTCCAGAGGAATCTCGGATAGAAGAGGAGTCAGTAATGCTGGTGCCATGGCCTGCAGGACTCCCCCGATCCGGAACAAGGAGGAATTTGACGAGGAGGGAGTTAGTGGTGTGCTTTCCGGGCACTTGGCTCCAACAGGAGGACCAAGGGATTTAGGTGTCCCTGGACTGCTAGCCACAGTTCCTGAACTAAACACTGATTTATGAAGGGTCTTCAGGTGACGTATAAGGGAGGATGTCCCTAGGTGGGCAAGATCCTTACACCTGCTTATTGGAGCTTTACATAAGCTACATATGGCAATACATATGTTGTCTGGATTCAGATAAAACAAAAAATCCAGACCGTAGAGGTGGATATATTGGTCCTCTGCCCAGGCATGACTATGGGCTTTTTTATTCCATGGACAACAACTGTTTCCAACCCTGGTGCCTCAATACACCCTGGTGCCTCATTTAAGCAAACCACATCAGCATCCTCCTCGTCAACTTCCTCCTCAGCACCAGCTACATCAATATCCTCCTCTTGGTGTACAACATCAACTTTATTATTAAAATCTGGAACTAGACTGTGGGTGATCCAGCATATGCAGAGGGCGTACTGCAAATGGTGGAAGGAGCCATCTCTTCACGTACAGTGATATGAAGGTCCGGCATCACAACCACCGACTCTCCTTGGGGATTTGTGATATTTCGATAGAAGGCAGAGTTGTTTGCCGTGTTTTTGTCGGTGTCAGGTTAACTCTTAAATTTACTATAGGGCGGGGGGAGAGGAGGAGGACTTTGATCATCATGTGAAGCTGAACCACTAGTCATGCACTTAGGTCATGGCCTTAGCCCTTACTTGCCACTCCTTGTTGTAAATTGCATATTGGCAAGTTTACGTTTCTCTTCCAACAATTTACATTTACTTTTTCTAATCCTTTTACCAACCTTTGGGTTCGATTTTACATGCCCTCTGCTTTGACACTGGTCATTGGCCTTTGCAGATGACATTGATGGCATTTCATCGTCTATGTCATCATAACAAAAGAGGCAGCAGCTTCAGAATGATAAAATACTGTGTTAGGTACTGGTCCAGTGGCGCATGCAGGTGTGGGGGGGGTTATGAGTACCAGAATCCCCCTCCCAGGAGTATAAGGGCCCTAGTCTGAAAGATGAGGGTTCCCTCTTTCCATGGGTACAATATTTTTTTTAATCGGCCCTTGGGAACCGGAGATATCTGACTTCAAAGCGGTGGTCCCCATCCAAGCCTGTTAATTGCTCTTCCCAGTCAGATATGTCATGGTCTGTCTGACTTAGAGTTTTTCTGAGGTTATACTCCAAAAGCTGGGACTCTCCCCCTTTGATGGACATGAGTAGCTTGTCTCTACTGTTCCAGATATCAGCCTTCCAGCAGCTGGTTACTGCTCCAGCTACACACACCTGGTATGTAGTTTTATATACTCGTTGGCAGATTGCTCTGCCTCCTGAACTCTGATCCCCTAGTCCCCAATACCATTTGGCAGGTGGGATTCTCTAGTTTTTAATTCCATTAAAATCTAAGAAATCTATTTCCAGGAACTGGAGATATCTGCAGTCAAGCAAGCTGTCCTCCCACCAGAAAATTATGAATAATAAGCCCACTCCACTATACACCCCTCCTCTGCATATTAAACTCCCTCTACCACCCACTAAGTTATGTATCAGGGCCCCTTCATTCAGCCCAATTCCCCCTTATTCCACCCCATCTCCCACCATATGTGCAGTAAAGGGGTAATTAGTGGAAATTACTGATCCAGGCCCTACATGCTGAGCGGTTGATATAATACCCCCTACCACCCGCGGGACATCAAAGCTTCCCCCACCCCTACCGCTGGAGGATCGGTAGGGGCCCCAATACATTGCTATGCCCAGGGGTCTACACTGCTGTTGACGCCCCTGTATGTATGTATGTATATACAGATGGAGCAGCTCTCATCCAGGCAGGGGATGGCGCTGGCGTCGCCAGCCGCCATCCCCCGCCAGCACCATGGCGATAGCAAGAAGGGGACGCGCGCGCACGAGAGGCGCGCGCGTCCCCTTCCGACGGCGCTTCCATCCATTCCCCGGGTCCCCGCCGGCTTGCTGGCGGTAACCTGGGGTCCCCGCCGCCTGCCTGCACCCCCCCTAACCCCCCCTAACCCTGTCCGTCTCCCTGAGGCCGAGACGGACAGGGTTTCCGTCGTGCTGGCGACGGAGACTGAGAAGCGCGTGCGCGTGAGATGCATGCGTGTCTCAGTATATTCGCTGTAATCCTGTACATAATACACCGTAATGCCGGTTATATATAATGCCACATAAGTTGCTCTTCCTACATGCTCATTGCCAGGAGTTACATGCTCATTGCCAAGGGTTTCTTGCTCAAATACAGGGGTTACATGCTCCTTACTAGGGGTTTCATGCTTGTTGCCACAGAGTTACCATCAAATGCTTATATGGTAAAGGTAGATAGAAGTTTTGGCAGTACTGGGGCAAGGAGGGGGTTAGGGTCAGGCAATATATATATATATACACACTAAACATTGGCACCCACCTTTCACATCAATGCTTGATTCCAGGCATGCTATCTGGA
>NC_139224.1:129192893-129257893 GCF_055691185.1 Crinia signifera
CCGCTGTGGTTGCGTTAGGGCAGCATGTGACATAGCCTCTATATCTAATTATCGGTTGTTCGGTACCTCTTTCCATTACAAGGGCCAACAGGTACCTTACTACTTAAACAGAGGCAAGTCTATGCGGAGTATACGCATAAGCAATATAACCTAACCCTGTAATCCATTTACTCACTAATTCATGTTTTCTCATATTCATTTGTCTATACCCAATACTTTCAAAATACATACGGTGATACTATTAAAATATAACCCATCATTCGCTCATATATATACCTCAAACCTGCAGATGGTTCACGTATCCCGCTGAACTACCTCAATACACAAGCCGGCTAACCAGTACGTTTTCCTCCAGGTTAACAGGGTAACTCCGTCTAATTTAAGCAGACGTTAGCGCACCCACTTTATCCTCTATCCCCAATTAGCCATATGACAATACAAGCAGGCTATCCTTATCCTTTCCCTTCCCAAAAATTTCCGTTCAATAACGGACAGCATACCTGCTCATATACCCCATACAAGAAGCTGACACTTATGGAAAGAGGTACCGAACAACCGATAATTAGATATAGAGGCTATGTCACATGCTGCCCTTACGCAACCACAGCGGTCACTATCATGTCCATTCCTCTTTCCCCCACCCCATAAGAGATTTACCTTTCATGGGTAATCAGGTACCCCACTGTTATAACTGAGACATATCCATGCGGAGTCAGCGCATAAGTAACAATTCCCCAATACTTATTTACTTCCAGTACGCTGTTTTGTTTTATGCCTCTATTTGCCAAATTTATATTTTTTAAACCTTTTTCACGCAATATTCTTGATACCCAATACTGTCAATTTATATACGGGATACTATTAAAATCAGAACCCGCTACCCGCCGACATATACTTCAACCCAACAGAGGGTACGCATACCCCGCTGAATTACCTTTCAGGCTCATGCTGGTTACTGAGGACGCTTTCCTCTATAGCAACAGGGAAACTCCGTTTAATCCAAGCAGACGTCAGCATGAACGTACAGCCTATTACGGCTGCATACCTCATAGGGGAGTTCCCTCACAGGGTTACTTTAGGAGACTTCAGCTCCCTCACATCACTTGATGTGATCAAGCCGTTGAAGGCGAAACGCGCGTCATCCAACTCACTGCCCATCGGCGCCGACGGGGCAGTGACTTTCAGACTGCCGGGCAATCTTAGCCGCATCCACGGTGACTCATAGGAGCCACACAGAGGAGTTCGGGACCTATCACCCAGAGCACGCTGTCAGCGGCAAGGGACCTGCCACCCCAGGAGACACTCTTCAGGAGCAGTACCCCATCTCCTCCTCCACACCGGGCGATTTCCAACTAACAGGTATTCCACTGCGATTTCCACGCTGATTTACACACACTGTTCATGCTCTGTTCTATGAACAACATGACAATAGTGAATATCTAACAGCATTGGAAGGAGCGGTGCCTTTATACTCATTTCCATACCACAATGTGAGCAGGTGCTTTCCTCTCTCATTACTAAAGTCCTCTGCGGGAGCACAACTTTTTTTAAAGCAGAAGGGGGCATTTGCTCCATGTGGGCTACTTTCCATACTATTGGCTGTCATATATGACTTTATAGTTCCAATATCTCTGACACTCTCTCATTGGCTAAACTGTGGATCTATTGCATTGCAATGTTAATATAACAACAAGGCAATCTACCCCCATTTTCTCCAACAGCAGAAGTGTCACTACTCTATCCCTCTGACCCTATAGCACAGAAGAAGACTCTCTCATCCTGAGCCCAATACACGTTTGCAAGACTCAGCGACAGCAGTAGGTCCAAATCTGACTCGCTAGAAGGTCACATCTCAATCAGAGTTACTACACACCGAGATTGATTACAATCCTTTGCAACAATCTATCTTTTGCAAACAATTTACCCTTTGCAACATTCTGCCAACTACCACAACTCATGCATGCGATGTTTATTTGTCATCTCAACCTATATTTGATTTGAACCAATGATATACTAACCTACTGGTTACACTATCATTTACAAACTGTGGTACTGGATACCAGCAACTGTATCGATATACAGCTCATCTGGGTGGAATTACTCCCACGAGCTGTCTGTCTCTCTCAAGCATAACACCAAGTGTAATTTGTATCCTTTTTTTTTCCACTCTGCTGAACGCGTATCCAACCATCTTGGGTTGGTAAGAAAGCATTGAATAGGTCAAGTTGCACATATAATTGGAGATAGAACAACCGAAGGTTCACAAAACGATTATAATAGATTGGAAACTGTATTACTCAATTGACTGTAAACTGCATTATCTAGTTACTGGAAATTGTACTATTTATCACATTGAAACTGTATTTATTTAAAAAAAAACTGTATTTGTTTTGGAAACTGCACAGCTGCAGTCTGAACAGGGAATTATCCCCTATACTGTTTATATTTCCCTTCACACGAGTCCTAGCTGATACAAGCCATTAGCTTTGCTAGGCACATCAATATTAATCTTTGGTTCTAACTTAGAACCTAACTTTGCACAGCATATAATTAACAAGCTCACTGCAAATTTCATGTTATGTGTCTGTCTGTACGTTTGTTTGTTTTGACGATGTACCTCTATTCTTAACTAATAAACATTAAAAGTTAAATTTTACTATATAACCAGATACAAGAGTGCCCCACAAAAAGAGTCCTCTTTCCCTCTTCCCCCATTTTTGCATTTAACCGGACTCAGGGGAGCACCACCAACACACAAAGACCTTTAACCCGGACAGGGACATTACGTCTAGAAAAAGTTGGTACCAGGTCACTCAGGCCGAATCCCACCTAAAGGTGAAACGGGTCTCCCTTGACTCATTTCACAATAGGTGGGCTCAACCTTGTGCGGTTCCCAAAACCCCTCCTTCTCTAACCATTTGCATACTGAGCATTTTCAGTCTCAAGGAACCCAGCACAGGTTCTAACAGAAAAACCCTAATTAAAAATACCAGTGAATTATACACACACTACCCACTGGACTACACAATCAAACAAACCATCCAGAAGGACAGACTATGACAAGCTTTAACCTCAGAGAGGAGTTATCCACAAGAAGCAAACGGAAGGAAGATACAAGTGATATCTTCTCAGAGGAAAGTAACCCCACAATCCCTAATATCAAATGGGAAGATGACCTACGAAAATTAAAACAGCTATTGCAAAAACAAACCAGGCTAAATTGGGATCTGACCACGTTGGAAAATTACCAAAAACAAAAGATTAGCCCACGGGGCCTGAGACCAAACGTTTTCCCGGCATAACCTCTTGCAACTGAAAAACTCAAACAGGACTGGGAAACCTGCCTACTCAAGTGCTCTCAGGAATTAATCGGCATCCTCCTACAACACAATCACTTAAACTTGGAGGACTGTAGCAAGGAGATTGACACCCTTGGCAAACAACTGGCCAAATGGGAAACAGAAAGTGACTTCCAAAAGAACTTTGAAAAAAGTAAGAAGGACCTGGAGGAATATGAAAAAGTGATTATAGAGAGAAAGCACAACAAATTTTCCAGAGACAAAAGGGACTTCGCAACGGGTAACATCTTCCGCTGGAGAACCACGCAAAGACCAGGAAGAAATCAAGAACCCCGTGAAGAGTACACATCATCTGAATTTGAATCATCAGGTGAAGAACAGAGTGACACCTACAACTATCTCCTGTCTAGAAGACAACAACCCTCTGGTGTGCATTTTTTGGACTATACAAGGGGCAACACAGGAGCCCGGTACAATCAAAGAGACGGACCAGGAGGGCTAACAAGAAGGGAAAGACAAAGAAGAAGATGGGAGTCACCATCACAGAGCAATCACCAGATGCATACCAGACGAGGGAGATAACAGATCAACTCAAAATTATCAACCTATCAGACAGAACCTTGAGCGAAACAGAGAAGAAAATCCTGGAAAGAGGTCTTTCATTTTCTCCCTCCAAAGACTTTGATAGATTCCAATGGGAGAAGGACCTCAAATTGTTTGCCAGAAAACTGTTACTTAAAAAACACTTTACTAAATCTGAGACAAACACCAATCCAGACCACTCCAACCCCCTTATTTCCTCACAAGAACAAGAGGCATTGCAAGCCTTAGAAGACCTGGCCGAAGATTTAGGAGACACTCCCTCACAAAACATTACAAGACCCAAATGCAGACCTAAATCCACCTTCTTCCCCCCGGAACATATCTGTCCAGAAATCCAAGTTTTTTCAAATCTGGTCTCTAGAGACTTGGACAAACTGCTGAATATCAAAAAGACACATAGGAGACATGACAACCTCACAAGAGAGGAGAGAATTGCACTCAAGAACATCAAAAGCTGGTCCGAAGTTGAAATCAAACCATCAGATAAGGGTGGCAATATCGTGCTATGGCCGAGAGAAAAATACATGCGAGAAGCTCAGAAACAACTCTCCAATCAAGATTGCTACAAATCCATCTTACTCAATCCAATGGAGAACTTCAAAACAGTCTACAAAAGACTTATTGATGGAGCAATGCAAGAAGGTACAATAACCAAAATGGAACACCGATACTTATGGACGGAACACCCGAAGATGGCAACATTCTACCTATTGCCCAAAATCCATAAGAACCCCACTACACCACCAGGGAGACCAATTGTCTCGGGCATAGGGGGTATAGCTGAGAAAGCCAGCACCTTCGTGGACCTCCATTTGAGACAATTTGTCCTACAACTTCCATCGTACACCAAAGACACTTCCAATGTTCTCAGAAAACTGCATGACACCAGACTAGAAGAAGATCAACTACTGGTAACTCTGGACGTGGAGGCCCTTTATACGAGCATCGATCATGAACAGGGCCTGGCAGCAGTACGATATTTCCTCAGCATGGAAACACAAAGCGACTTCCACAACTTCATCATCAAGCTTCTCAATTATACACTCAAATACGATTTCTTCACATTCGACGACAAATTCTACTTACAGGTGAGGGGCACAGCGATGGGGGCGGCATGTGCCCCCACCTATGCCAACTTATTCCTAGGCTGGTGGGAAAGGGAACACATCTTCCACGAGAAAAACGAAATATGGACCAAACATGTCATCTCATGGCACCGCTATATAGATGACATCCTACTGATTTGGGATGGCAGTAAAGAATTACTCTTGGACTTCATACACAGCATCAATAACAACAACCTAAACTTGAAACTCACCCATGAAATCAGCAAAGACTCCGTTTCCTTCCTGGAACTCAGAATCTATAGAGGAAGAGACAACAACATAGAAACAGAGCTCTACAGAAAGAGTACCTCCACTAACAGCCTACTTCACCAGACCAGCTCTCACTTCCCCCCAACAATCGAAAACATACCCAAAGGCGAATTTCTACGTCTGAGACGTAATTGCTCAGATGACAAAACCTTCAAACTAAAGAGCCAGGAACTCACCACAAGGCTTAGAGAGAGAGGCTACAGTCATAACTCCACTAAAAAAGCACAGAGGTTCATGAAAACAATAAAAAGAGAAACCCTCATCTTTCAACCACCTAAAACAACCAAAACGATAGAGGACACTCAGCTTAGGTCCGTTGGTAACTTCAATGAGAACTGGAGAGACATCAAGAAAATCATCCAAACACATTGGCACATCTTAAAATCTGATCCTGACCTATCCAAACTCCTAGATGACACAGTTTCCATGAGTTGGAGAAGATCACCCAACCTCAGAGACCATCTAGTCAACAGTCACTTCACCCGGACCACACCCAAAATCCCAACCATCACGGGATCCTTCTCATGTGGGACATGCAAAGCATGCGAATACATGCCAAAAACCACGGAAGTAGAAGACAGATATGGCAACAAAGTGAAAATCAAGGACCATATCAACTGCAGGAGCCAAGGAGTGATCTACTGCATTTCCTGTGACTGCAGTCCAAGATATGTAGGGATGACCTCAAGGATGCTAAAACAACGCATCCTGGAACACCTGAGGACAATAAGAAATGCAGAACAAGACCGCAAGAGGATGAAACAATTAACAACGGTGGCTAAACACTTTCATTTCAAACATAATGGCAATACCAGCGGCTTCAAGGCTTTCGGCCTTGAGAAGATACACCTTGGGATCAGGGGTGGAGACCTCACACAGGAACTCCTCAAACGAGAAAGTTTTTGGACATTCAAATTAGGAGCACTAGCACCAGGGGGACTTAACGAACACATCAACTACAGCGTTTTCATTTGAAAACATCTGCCCCCCAAGAAAATCTCTAGGACTCCTCAACTTTACAATCTCTCTAATTTCCAACAAGCACTCTAACCTACACTTACTAAAAGACCACTCCATAGTCCAGAATATCCCTCTAAACCTACAACACTTACAAGTGACCAACACCCTCTCTCTTTATCACCTACTCATGATCCCACACAATCTTATTGCATCCCTAAAGACCAATTCTGCCAACAAATTTCTATCACTATCCCTATCAACATTATAAGTTTGATCACATTACTACTCACACGTCCATTATGGACACTATGTAATTTTCTTCGGCACCAACCCCAATCACCCATATTCACTTAACCCATTTCGATCCCACCAATAACAGTATATCTTTCATAATTGATGCTCTATTCCCTTAATCACAATACCACATACATTTACTACACGGGCACCATCCTCATCCCTGACCAGGTCCTCTGAACTCAACATATAAATCCCGACACCCAATGTCCCATCTTTGATATTTTAAATGCTCTATATTAGACACCCACTTCTCCATTTTTATCTACTGTCGCCTTTATTACACTATTACTTTGTCGATCATAGACGACATCGGCACTATCTTCTTCACCAGCTAGCCCCCACTTGTCACTCCATACCTTGATTACGATCACCTATAACATGTGGATACTCCTTCACCATGACCCCGGAGATCGCCTTTCCCCCACTCCAGGATTTATTTGACACATTCAACTACCCAAATCCCCACCTCCGATAAGTATTGCACAATCTTATCGCACACCTCCCTTTTCCATTCACCCGGATCTCTTAAATAACTTGCCTTACAAGGGCCAACAGGTACCTTACTACTTAAACAGAGGCAAGTCTATGCGGAGTATACGCATAAGCAATATAACCTAACCCTGTAATCCATTTACTCACTAATTCATGTTTTCTCATATTCATTTGTCTATACCCAATACTTTCAAAATACATACGGTGATACTATTAAAATATAACCCATCATTCGCTCATATATATACCTCAAACCTGCAGATGGTTCACGTATCCCGCTGAACTACCTCAATATACAAGCCGGCTAACCAGTACGTTTTCCTCCAGGTTAACAGGGTAACTCCGTCTAATTTAAGCAGACGTTAGCGCACCCACTTTATCCTCTATCCCCAATTAGCCATATGACAATACAAGCAGGCTATCCTTATCCTTTCCCTTCCCAAAAATTTCCGTTCAATAACGGACAGCATACCTGCTCATATACCCCATACGAGAAGCTGACACTTATGGAAAGAGGTACCGAACAACCGATAATTAGATATAGAGGCTATGTCACATGCTGCCCTTACGCAACCACAGCGGTCACTATCATGTCCATTCCTCTTTCCCCCACCCCATAAGAGATTTACCTTTCATGGGTAATCAGGTACCCCACTGTTATAACTGAGACATATCCATGCGGAGTCGACGCATAAGTAACAAAACCCCAATACTTATTTACTTCCAGTACGCTGTTTTGTTTTATGCCTCTATTTGCCAAATTTATATTTTTTAAACCTTTTTCACGCAATATTCTTGATACCCAATACTGTCAATTTATATACGGGATACTATTAAAATCAGAACCCGCTACCTGCCGACATATACTTCAACCCAACAGAGGGTACGCATACCCCGCTGAATTACCTTTCAGGCTCATGCCGGTTACTGAGGACGCTTTCCTCTATAGCAACAGGGAAACTCTGTTTAATCCAAGCAGACGTTAGCATGAACGCACAGCCTATTACGGCTGCATACCTCATAGGGGAGTTCCCTCACAGGGTTACTTTAGGAGACTTCAGCTCCCTCACATCACTTGATGTGATCAAGCCATTGAAGGTGAAACGCGCGTCATCCAACTCACTGCCCGTCGGCGCCGACGGGGCAGTGACTTTCAGACTGCCGGGCAATCTTAGCCGCATCCACGGTGACTCATAGGAGCCACACAGAGGAGTTCGGGACCTATCACCCAGAGCACGCTGTCAGCGGCAAGGGACCTGCCACCCCAGGAGACACTCTCCAAGAGCAGTACCCCATCTCCTCCTCCACACCGGGTGATTTCCAACTAACAGGTATTCCACCGCGATTTCCACGCTGATTTACACACACTGTTCATGCTCTGTTCTATGAACAACATGACAATAGTGAATATCTAACAGCATTGGAAGGAGCGGTGCCTTTATACTCATTTCCATACCACAGTGTGAGCGGGTGCTTTCCTTTCTCATTACTAAAGTCCTCTGCGGGAGCATGACTTTTTTAAAAGCAGAAGGGGGCATTTGCTCCATGTGGGCTACTTTCCATACTATTGGCTGTCATATATGACTTTATAGTTCCAATATCTCTGACACTCTCTCATTGGCTAAACTGTGGATCTATTGCATTGCAATGTTAATATAACAACAAGGCAATCTACTCCCAATTTCTCCAACAGCAGAAGTGTCACTACTCTATCCCTCTGACCCTATAGCACAGAAGAAGACTCTCTCATCCTGAGCCCAATACACGTTTGTAAGACTCAGCGACAGCAGTAGGTCCAAATCTGACTCGCTAGAAGGTCACATCTCAATCAGAGTTACTACACACTGAGATTGATTACAATCCTTTGCAACAATCTATCTTTTGCAAACAATTTACCCTTTGCAACATTCTACCAACTACCACAACTCATGCATGCGATGTTTATTTGTCATCTCAACCTATATTTGATTTGAACCAATGATATACTAACCTACTGGTTACACTATCATTTACAAACTGTGGTACTGGATACCAGCAACTGTATCGATATACAGCTCATCTGGGGGGAATTACTCCCACGAGCTGTCTGTCTCTCTCAAGCATAACACCAAGTGTAATTTGTATCCTTTTTTTTTCCCACTCTGCTGAACGCGTATCCAACCATCTTGGGTTGGTAAGAAAGCATTGAATAGGTAAAGTTGCACATATAATTGGAGATAGAACAACCGAAGGTTCACAAAACGATAATAATAGATTGGAAACTGTATTACTCAATTGACTGTAAACTGCATGATCTAGTTACTGGAAATTGTACTATTTATCACATTGAAACTGTATTTATTTAAAAAAAAACTGTATTTGTTTTGGAAACTGCACAGCTGCAGTCTGAACAGGGAATTATCCCCTATACTGTTCATATTTCCCTTCACACGAGTCCTAGCTGATACAAGCCATTAGCTTTGCTAGGCACATCAATATTAATCTCTGGTTCTAACTTTGAACCTAACTTTGCACAGCATATAATTAACAAGCTCACTGCAAATTTCATGTTATGTGTCTGTCTGTACGTTTGTTTGTTTTGACTATGTACGTCTATTCTTAACTAATAAACATTAAAAGTTAAATTTTACTATATAACCAGATACAAGAGTGCCCCACAAAAAGAGTCCTCTTTCCCTCTTCCCCCATGTCAGCATTTAAGTGTCAGCTTGTCAGCCTCTGTCTATTTGCCCATGTGTCAGCATCTGTGTCCTTGTGTCAGCATCTTTCAGTGTGTCAGTGTCCACCATCTATCAGTGTGTCAGTGTCCATGTGTCAGAGTCTGTCCATGTGTCAACATTTGTGAGTCAGTGTCTGTGTGTCAACATCTGTCAGTCTTTCCATTTGTCATTGTCCCAGATTCTGGGTGACAGTGTATGTGTGTTATTATGTCAGTGGCTGTCTGTGTGTCAATCTCAGAATGTGGCAGCGTGTCTATATGTCAGTCTGTCCACAGGTCAGCATATATTTGTCGGTACTCGTGTGTCAGCTCCTGTCCATGGGGGTTATTCTGGTTGGTGCGGCCAAACGTGCGTACGTTCCATATCAGCGTACGCTCTCCGTACGTGGCCGTTGAGCTAAAGTCCACCCACAAAACAGCCGCATACGGACGGACACAAACACCGACAGAGGGGAGTGGCATACACTTGAGCGTACGCCAACGTACACGGACAGATCACCGCTTAGACTCTGACAACTGGCGTACAACAGAGCGTACGCCACCGTTTACGGACGTCTCTCCTCCGTCTTCCCATTGACTTCTTGCGGCTATCTGAGCGTACGCCACCTTGCACAGACAGGTCTCTATTGTTTTCAATGGGAAACTCAGCGTATGTCACCGCTCGTGAGAGTGAGCGTACGTCAGTGCACGCTGGCATACCCTTCACATATATGGACCTGCAAATCTTGCCTTTCAACTATAATTAAGACAATTAATTAATTATTCTAATTGTTATTTAATAATTGTTTTCTATTAACTCAATTGTGGCCATGGGCTTAAAACATTGCTGAAACATCCTTTGTAGCTGTTAGATGTGGTTTATGTATTTGTATCATAAATACAAAACATATGTTTGTATTAGAGTGAACACGTTGACACATGTCGACTTGTGTAGATTGAGTGTGCTACTGTGTAAAGTATATGAAAACACGTAGTGAATGTGTATAAATGTTTAACAAATACCTACCTTAGCATATATAAACAGGTTTTAAAAAGATTCTTACCTTAAATTAAACAAACCTTTAAATGTAGAGAAGTATAGAAAGATAAGCTTCCAATGTGTTTGAGTGCTGTGTGTGGCTTGGGGTGTGGTATGGGACTCCGACAGTCGGGATCCCGACAGTCATTATCCCGACGTCAGGATCCCGAATGGCCAGAGTCAGACAGCATGGCGAGTGCAAAAAAGCCTCTTGCGGACTCGCTGCGCTAGCCACGCTGCGGGCACGGTGGCTCGCTACGCGAGCCACCTATTCTATTCTCCCTCTATGGGGGTCGTGGACCCCCACGAGGGAAAATAGCGGATGGCCGTCGGGCACCCGGCTGTCAGCGTTTTGACAGTCGGGATCCCGACGTCGGGTAAATGATTGTCGGGATCCCGACTGTCGGGAACCCGTCCGGCACCCGTGGCTTGCAGGTAGTGAAATAATGGTTTGGACTTAATAGACTGCAGCATTGCTTATTACATTCAGGTGTATGTGTTTGAGTAGTAATCAGCGTTAATTAGCAGACCCAGGCGTCCGCTGTCATGCGGTTTCTGTAGGGGTGGTCTGAGGTGGCGGCCGCCTGTTTTGTGTCCGAAAATGAACGGTGTTTTCGCCGATCGAGCGGTAGTAGCACCGTACATTTTTGGTGCACACCCCCGTGTACGCCCATGTTTACGCCCATTTTCCTTCATTATTTCGGCCGCTCCCCTCAATACGCCCCTATGCCGCCCACAATGACCGTACTCTCGCATACGGAAAGACCCGTCCGTGAGCGTTGTGGAGTGGTCGCGCCTGCGCATTGCAGATGGTACGCATGCGCAGATCAAAAAAACCCCGGCACGTATGCTTACGGACCAGCCGCACCAACCAGAATAAACCCCCATGTGTCCACATCTATGTGTCTAGGTTTTAGCATCTGCCAAAGTGTCAGCATCTAAGTGTGTCATCATTTGAGTATCTTTGTGTCAGTGTATCATTATCTGTCTGTGTGTCTGCGTGTCAGGGACTATCAGTGTCTGTATGTGTATGTATGTGTGTCAACATCCCTTCCCCAGTCTGCCTTACCGATACTATCATCTTAAGGCCATGCCCCCTCTTGAGTAGTCACTCTTAGGATGGACACTAAATAAATCCTGTATATATATATATATATATCTCTCTCTATACATATCGGTTGGTAGACCGGCACTCCCTGTTGTTATGATCGGGGTCACGCTGCTTGCCTGTGTGCCAGCTCCAGTGCATGTAGATGTAGGAAGCGTCACTCAAGGGCTTGTGAAACTATGTGATTTATTTGGTCAATGCCATTTAGCCTGATAGCGGGCTGATGCCCAAAACGGCGTTGACCAAATAAATCACATTGTTTCACAAGCCCTGGAGTGACGCTTCCTACATCTACAAACATATATATATATATATATATATATATATATATATATATATATATATATATGCAGTTTGCATAAATGACAAGGACCGCACAGTACTGGAGGAGGCATAACTAGCAACTAAAGATGTAGACCAGCTGTGTCTACATCTGCTCCAATCCCAGCCAGGCCACACATGGTCCCAACTGCCATGATCCATTCCTCAACATGCCACATTTGACTTTCTTCCCCTACATGCTGGCTGTCTAACCAACTGTACATGTCTGCTCCATCCACCCCATCCCGTGTGCCTGTAGCTGTCACTTCATCACTCTCTCTCCCCCTATTTTGTTTTCACAATTCATACACAATTTTTGCACCTGTTTTGATTGATCTTATCCTTGTTTGCTTCTGCTACAACCCATGTTTGCCACTCCCTTAGGTCATGTGTGTCTCTTCTCTCATCCATGTGTGCCTCTGGATGTATCTGTGGGCTGCTTATGGGACAGTGATTTTGCTTTGGCCCCAAGATAAAATTTGCCAGTCAGCTCCTGCACTAAAGAGTGCTGAACTTGGCCTGCTCCCCTGCTCCTGCCTGCATGTATTTGCTGACTGTCAGTTCCCACTCAGCACCTATTGCTTAGTCCAGTGGTTCCCAAACTGTGTGCCGTGGCTCCCTGGGGTGCCTCGGGAGACTTGCAGGGGTGCCACGGGTTGGTGGACCAGGACCAATTCAAATTATTTATGGTCAATTATTTATGGACAAAACCAGTGCTGGTGGCTGCCAATCATAAAATATGTGTATAATCAGAACCAAATCCTGCCCTTTACCACATAACTGAACCTAAGAAACACATATAAACACAAGCTACTTCATTTTATATATTTTTTGAGGGGCCTAGGGGTGCCGCGGAAAAATTTGGATACTGTAGGGTGCCGCGATCCGAAAAAGATTGGGAACCTCTGGCTTAGTCCATACTTGGAGGCATGGAGCTTCAGTCGTGGAATGTGGTTCTGACTTCCCATGCTGCTATGTTCACATGTGCCCAGATCCCCACCTCATTGCTCACTCTTTCTCTCCACACTACTACTGTGCTGTCGGCATTATGTATAACGGGTAACACTGTGTAGCTTAACAAGAGAAAGGGGTACTACTGTGTGTGGTAATGTGAATAATGTAGACTACTATGAGGTATTGTGAATAAGATTGTGCTACTTTGAGGTGTAATATGAAACGTTGGCACTAGTGTGGTCATGCTTCTTGCAAGATCAAGCCCTTTTTTGCTTTGAGGCACGAAAGGTATGTGAGGGCGCACATTTATATTTCGCAGGAGGGCGCCAAACACCCTAGCACTGGCCCTGCACACACACACCCCACAGCATATAACCATAACCATACACACACACACTGCAGCCCATAACCCTAACCATACACACACCCCACAGCCTATAACACTAACCATGCACACCCAGCAGCCTATAACCCTAATGATGCACACCCACCGCAGCCTATAACCCTAACCATCACACCCCTAAGCCTATAATCCTAACCATATACACCCCCCTCAGCCTATAACCCTAACCATATACACCCCCCACAGTCTATAACCCTAACCATACACACACCCTACAGCATATAACCCTAACCATAAACACCCCGCAGCCTATAACCCTATACATACACACACCCTACAGCATATAACCATAACCATACACACACACACCCCACAGCATATAACAATAACCATACACACACACCCTGCAACCTATGGGCGAGATGTATCAAATGGAAAATGCGGTAAAACCCCGGTTTTACCGCAATTTCCAATGTATCAAAAATGATACCGCACTGAAGGGTATCGCCACCTATGGGCTTCTTTTCGCCGACACCGACGCAAACCCGCCGCCTTGCCGACCCCCCCTCTGATTTACCTTCCTGAAGGGTCCCCCTGGACCCTGGAAGGTAAACCCCTCCTCCCCCTAGTGACGCAGCCGGACGTCCTTCCGGCTGCAGGGGGGAGGAGGAGGCGCCCGGGACAGCTTGCTTAGCTGTCCCCGGCGTGAGGGATGCAGGAGCCGGCTGGGAGGTGACGGAGACCCCCACACACCACATTCCAGGTATCGCGGGGGGCCTCCGTCACCGCACCATGATGCCAGCCGCATATGTTAGTACATATGCGGCGGCATCGCGGCGGGGGGGCCTCGAAGGGCGGCGATGTATTTTAATACAAACACACACATCCCGCAGGCTATAACCCTAACCATACACGTACACCCCGCAGCCTATAACCCTAACCACACACACACACCCTGCAGCCCATAACCCTAACCATACACACACCCCACAGCCTATAACACTAACCATGCACACCCAGCAGCCTATAACCCTAACGATGCACACCCACCGCAGAATATAACCCTAACCATCACACCCCTCAGCCTATAACCCTAACCATATACACCCCCCTCAGCCTATAACCCTAACCATATACACCCCCCGCAGTCTATAACCCTAACCATATACACCCCCCTCAGCCTATAAGCCTAACCATACACACACACACACTCCGCAGCCTATAACCCTAACCATCACACCCCTCAGCCTATAACCCTAATCATATACACCCCCCTCAGCCTATAACCCTAACCATATACACCCCCGCAGTCTATAACCCTAACCATATACACCCCCCTCAGCCTATAACCCTAACCATACACACACACACTCCGCAGCCTATAACCCTAACCATCACACCCCTCAGCCTATAACCCTAACCATATACACCCCCCTCAGCCTATAACCCTAACCATATACACCCCCCACAGTCTATAACCCTAACAGTACACACACACCCCACAGCATATAAACCTAACCATAAAAACCCTGCAGCCTATAACCCTAACCATACACACACCTCACAGCATATAACCATAACCATACACACACACCCCACAGCATATAACCATAACCATACACACACACCCTGCAGCCCATAACCCTAACCATACACACACCCCACAGCCTATAACACTAACCATGCACACCCAGCAGCCTATAACCCTAACGATGCACACCCACTGCAGCCTATAACCCTATCCATCACACCCCTCAGCCTATAACCCTAACCATATACACCCCCCTCAGCCTATAACCCTAACCATATACACCCCCCGCAGTCTATAACCCTAACCATATACACCCCCCTCAGCCTATAACCCTAACCATACACACACACACACACTCCGCAGCCTATAATCCTAACCATCAAACCCCCCTCAGCCTATAACCCTAACCATATACACCCCCCTCAGCCTATAACCCTAACCATATACACACCCTCAGCCTATAACCCTAACCATATACACCCCCCGCAGTCTATAACCCTAACCATACACACACACACACACTCCGCAGCCTATAACCCTAACCATCAAACCCCCCTCAGCCTATAACCCTAACCATATACACCCCCCTCAGCCTATAACCCTAACCATATACACCCCCCTCAGCCTATAACCCTAACCATATACACCCCCCGCAGCCTGAAACCGTAACCATACACACACACCCTGCAGCCTATAACACTAACCACACATACACACCCCGCAGCCTATAACCCTAACCATACACACCCCGCAGCCTATAACACTAACCATACACACACACACACACACACCATGCAGCCTATAACACTAACCACACACACACCCCGCAGCCTATATACCTAACCACACACACCCCGCAACCTACAACCCTAACCAAACACACACATCCCGCAGGCTATAACCCTAACCATACACGTACACCCCGCAGCCTATAACCCTAACCACACACACACACCCTGCAGTCTATAACCCTAACCATATACACCCCCCACAGCCTATAACCCTAACCATACACACACAGCAGCCTATAACCCTAACCACACACACACTCTGCAGCCTATAACCCTAACCATACACACGTATGTAGCTCCTCCCACGGTCCTTTGCAGGGAGGACCATGGGAGGAGGCACATGCACAGCAGTCCCCCATCGACACTCCCTTTAACTCCGGCGATCCAGCCTGGAGACCGCACCACTGCCATGCCAGAAGGAGGAGGCCTTGCTCCTGCTCAGCATCTGCAGACACCGGGGAAAAGGGGAGCGGCTGCCTGGAACTCGCTGCTGGAGGGGAAACCATCAAGTCAGACATAAGGAACAGATTGATCGCCATCCCCGGGAGGAACACTCAGCCTGGTGGAGTTCCATGACCTGGTAGGGTCAGCGTGTCATGTATAGGTAGGCATCATTGACTCCTGCACCTGTATCCTAACCCTGTACACAGACACACACACACACACCCATAGCCTATCCATACATATGTGCGCACACACACACACACACATATATATATGTAGCCTATCCATACATGCATACCCACACACCCGCAGCTGATCCATGACCTGGTAGGGTCAGCGTGTTATGTATATCTAGGGATAGGCATCATTGACTCTGTGTGTGTGGGCAGGGTTATAACACAGTTGCCAAACAGACACACACCCATAGCCTATCCATATATTCACACACGTAGCCTAACCCTGTCCAGACACACCCCCATAGTCTAACCCTATCTACACACACACAAGGAACAATCATGGGTTGCTGCTAAAGATGTCCATGCTCCGGGTTTGGTTCATGCCTTTGACATCAAGAATCCCACTAAGTCGCATGGGTGTTCGGAGCCCACCCAAAAGTTGTATGGTCAATGGCCTTGAAAAGTCCTCGCGTATCAACCACAAACAAATAAAGCTGTTTGTGCTACACAGGGTATATATATCACACCTGAGTGCCTGGTTAGAATAGCGGCCAGACAAACTGAGAAATGCCCAAAGTGTGACTCTTTAGATGGCACATTCTGGCATATGCCCTGGTCTTGCCCTGTTATTGCGGCATTCTGGAATGACATTATTGGGAATATTTCCCTAACTGGGATTCCTGCAGATGCCTGCTCTCAATTGGTCTGCACTTTGGCAGCCTTTGATGAGGAGGCACTTGATTGTTCCATAAAGCGATATTTATTAATAATCTTTGCTCCCTGGCCAAGGTGTGCATTGCCAGGCTCTAGTTGGCACCCATTGTCCTTACTGTTGGGGCTCGGACTGCGCTGGTCAATTAAATGGTTGGGCGTGAAAAATGTGCTTATGTCCAGGAATGAAGAGACCAAATTCCTCAGGGTCTAGGACAGATGGTTGCAATCCTCATACTATAAGCATATGGGGAGCTGAACAAGTCCTGCCACTTAAAATAAAGGGACACTGGAAACAAGGGTCCTATATTATTAAACTAGCATAGAGGGCTGCTTTGACTGACCTACCCATTGCATACACAGATGCTTTCTTAGAAATTGTTTTGCTTGCTCACCCAAAACAGTGACACTGTAGATATTTTTCTGTGAAGTATATTTTGAAGGCTGCTCTCAGAATTGCCCGGGACCACCATTAACCTGCTATTAGTAATATTGTACCTAATGCATCATAGACACTGGGACATTGTTATTACATGTTTTACTGTAATACACCAAGATATTATTTCATATTCAATGCTGAATGCAGGGGCGTAGTGAGGGCGGAGCTGGTGGAGCACAAGCTCCAGGCACCGAAAGATCACAAGGCGCCGAACTATGCTCCACAAACTCTGCCACCTGCCCAGCTTGCCCGCTCCCCCACACGTCTGCATACTTACAGTAGCTCCCCTGCCTGGTCCGGGGTCCTGACTTCTTGAACTGCAGCTTTATGAGTCACACACAGTCAAGCCGGTTACTGGTGTCAAGCCGCCAGTCACCGTTAGCCCTGCCCCGCTTATGACAGGAGGATGATGCACTGATCGTCGCAGCACTACAGAAGCAGGCAAGAGGGACATGTGCGGCAGCTGCAGCAGCAGAGTATAATGTAGGGGATATGTGATATTTGTTTTTAAATATATGTACTGCAGGGGATTTTAAGATGGGTTTGTTACTTTCAGCAGTCCCCGAGGGTGGTGTTATATTTGTGCACTATTTTGTGGTGTACACATGTGATAAATAGTAGACAAACCAGCGGAAAGTTAGAGCACACATGCCAGATCACAGTAACAAGCAGCTTTGGTTTACATCATGGGTCTTCAACCTATGGCCCTCCAGATGTTGTTAAACTACATGTTCCAACATGCATTGCCTATAAGAGCATGCCAAAACTGTCAGGGCATGCTGGGAAATGTAGTTCCACAACATCTGGAGGGCCACAGGTTTACTTGTAGTGCACGGATACTCTACAGCCACACTCATAAACATGCAGCAGTATAGCGCAGATGGAGCAGAACATACAGCAGGCCAGCCGGTCATGTATGTAGGCCCCCCCAGCTCTCCCACTCCCCCGTATGCCTAGCTCATCCGCTCCGCCGCACGCCCAGCTCCTCCGCCTTCGGTGTCCTGATTCCTTGAAACGCTGTTCACTGAAGAGTCACACACAGTCAGTCCCCCTTGGCATCGAGCATGAAGCTCCTAGCAATGAGCATGTAGGTAAGTGGCACTTATGTGTCAAATGTGTAACGGGCATTATGGTTTGTTATACAGTATGTGAAGGGCATTACAGTGTGGTATAATGTTAGGCCGCACCCCATTATCGCAGCGCAAGAGCCCGGCCAACTACAATTTGGGGGGGGGGGCAAATCATGCCCTTGCTCCAGGCACCATGGCATCTAGCTACACCACTGGCTGAATGTATAATGACAAATTGACACACTACTATTATGTTGTTGTTTGTTCTGTATGTAAAATGTTATCGATAAAGCCAAATAAAATTTCATTGAATTACAAAAAAATAATTGTGCTAATATTTGTTACCTGTACTCTGTTTCTATTCTTCAGTTAATGTTGTGTTTAGTGCTGTGTACGCTGTATTGTTCTAAATATGTGCCCTATGTACAGCGCTGCAAACCACTTGTGGCACCTTATAAACAAAATGTAATCCATAATAAATAATACAGTAAGTAGCATAATGTGAGGTGCCCAGGAGAACAATTACATGGAGGTAACCAGGAGAAGGAAGCATTCTCTCTCCCGCCAGACAGCAGGGCACTGGCGGGTTCCTGGGATATCATTCCCATCATGTAGACAAGACTAGTGGTCCGATAAGACTTAGGGGCCCATTTATTATGGGATGACATATACAATGCGACCTGGGTGGGATCTTCCGCCCTGGACAGCATTGCAATATGGGTTCCTTTTGGCAAAATGTATACCTCTGTGGCTCCAAAAGAGTCTGTCCCTGTGATCTGCTGTGGCAGGGGGACTGCCACAGCAGTGGTCAATGTGCTGATCCACACATTGACCACACTGCCCTGCCAGCAGTGCAATAAGTAGAGCATACAGTAGGAGCAAGTTTCATCTTTGCTCCTTTGGGCAGGGCTAGCCATGGCTAGCCATGGCTAATCTATTGTTCTCAACTGCAATACAATACGTATTGCAGCTGAGAACAATAGAATAGCCATGGCTAGCCATGGCTAGCCATGGCCAAAGGAGCAAAGATGAAACTTGCTCCTACTGTAGGCTACAATGGGCTACTGCCATTTCAGAGCCCTTGGTTATCCCCGTGAAAACAATGGGCGTTCCCATGGGAATATGGGAGGGATGAGGTGTTCCAGGGCGGGTGGCTGATGTCAAATGAGGAGGTGGCCGATGCAGGATGGTGCAGGGTGAGGAGAGCAGCGTACTTGCTGGGCAGTGATTTTCCAGAGAAAAGCTCTGGTCTGTAGCTCTCACTACATCAAGCCAGGTCAGCTCCTCTAAATAGCAGTAATCTGCGTGCACATATAGGTATGTTACCAATGGCAGCTCTTGAGTGCATCAGGTATGCCACACTGGCTGCTGCACAGCCTCATCTCAGTGATTTCACAGACTCGCTCGGTGCTGGTATTCATGCCACCACAGGGTCTGCAGGGTCATTGTTACACCACTGGATACAGCCATTTATTGTTCAAATTTAGAAAAATTATGCAGCATCAATTGCAAAAGCAGGTTATTAGCAAATATATTGATGTTTCCTTTATGTATTGCACCTTCCTAGATCCATTTGTTTCCTCTGTTTGCTTAATTTTTAATAAATGTACTGTACATATTTCCAACTCATTGCTTTGACTCTGTAACTTAACTAATGACAATACACAGTGCACTAACTTGCAAGAAATTTATTGATTAAAGAAATCACTCAGGAAATAAAGCAACAATCAAGACTTCTCAAAAACTTGGGCGATCCAATGAGAATGAGAGTGTCAGAACATTATTAATATTGGTTTGCAATGATTCGGAATCAGTTTTTCTCCTTTGGAAGCAGATGTGCTTCAGATTGAATCCTGTGACTCTGCAAAATAACATATAACAATATAAATACATTTATATACATAAGGGATTATTTTGGATTTGGGTGGGGTGTGCTCAAACTGAAATCTAAATTGCAGTGTAAAAATAAAGCAGTCATTATTTACCCTGCACAGAAACAAAATAACTCACCCAAATCTAACTCTAAATCTCTGAGACTGTCCATGTTACATCGCCTCAATTTTGTGAATTTGAGAAAAAAGTAACTTTGTGATCAAGTATAAATAAACCCCATTGAATCTTGCCCATAGAATAAATGCGCCAGAAGCAATTTAAGAGAAGAGGCCCATGTGCAGCCTCCTCTGTTCGGGCCCCCTCCTCTCTGCTGGCCGCAGTGCCATGCCACCCAGCCAGGGACGGATTAATCCTCTGGGGGGCCTGGGTCACTTTACTCCCACTTGTCATTACTGGCTGCAAACTGCACAGGAGAATATTACACTGTCAAAACACAGCGTAAAGGCAGTATAAACTTGGTCAATGGGTAACTGCAGGGGGCGGGGGGGTCATATAATATATATATATATATATATATATATATATATATATATATATATATATATATGCGACAGATGCAGGCACTCCAATGGAAACCTCCGTAGATAGAACTGGTTCACATATGGTATAAAAACCAGGTGCCCGCCAATATGCAGCACTGAGACTGCTAGATACAGGGTCTGGGGGGATGGCGGCACTCTGACGAAATAAGACTCCACACTCAGGTAGATATCACCAACGTTTCTGGGCTAACTAGCCCCTTTATCAAGGTGCAGAAACGTCGGTGATATCTACCTGAGTGTGGAGTCTTATTTCGTCAGAGTGCCGCCATCCCCCCAGACCATATATATATATATATATATATATATATATATATATATATATATATATATATATATATATATATATATATATATATATACACACAGTACTATTTTTCTGGAAAAATAGGTCCATGAACTACAAGTCTGGGGGCGGATCAATTAAATAAAAAATAAAATATTTAATAGAGAGAGGGAGGGAGAGATAGATGTATATATTGTATTTAGAAACAAAGGCACTCACATGAAAAGTCTGTGTTTGTCCCTCTGTACCTAGGAGATCACAAAGGCTCAGTGCTGCCTCTGATTAAAAAGCCTCCCATGATGAGGCTGCTGCTGTCCTCCATGGGCCTGATAAGCATGTGATAAGCTCCACCAATCAGAGCTCAGAACAAGCCTCTCAGCCTCTGACCTCTTGTGCAGTCTCATGGGACTTAGTCAACTCCCAATAATACACTGCACACTTGTACAGTCAGTGTGCCTCAGCTCCCGATGCTCAGCACCATTAATCATTGTCACATCGGCAGATAGGTGAAGCTGTAGCACTACCCCACTGCCATGCACAAAACCCTTAGCTAACAATATTTTTTTTAAAATACATGCCAACCACAGGGGGGCTCTATATAGAAATACATGCCAACCCCCCTGAGCCCCCCTGCACCCAGTGCAGTAGCGTCTGAGCATGCGCAGACCTCCGGAATATTTGCGCTGTAGTCATTTTTTTGACAATACTGTCAGAGCTTTGACCTTCATCATTTGAACTCCAGAGGGTAAGTATTAAAAAATGGGTGCAGTTTGGGTCCCCCTGGAACACAGGGGCCTGGGTGCACAGTGCACATTGCGCCCAGTATAAATATTTCACTGGTTACAACATAAAATGTGATGAACCTAAACTATATAGTTAATTAAAGCAGCTTAGAGTAGCTTTCTACATACAGAATAAGAACAGAATCTTTATGACCACAATAGTGCTCTATATAATAACCTGTTCCCAGATGTATGATTACTCCAGCAGTAATGGATTATGTTCATATATCTATCATTAAATATATTATACAGTATATATCTGGTAACTCACTTACCATATATTAAGAGAACCTTAAAGAAGATTATTACAACCCAAAAGACCACCAACATCGGTAAGAACTTCATCAACTTCAGGAGCGACTTTAGTCATCTTAAGTGAAATAAATAGAAAAGTATTATTCCGTATTTCGGAATATTTTAATATTTCAATGATGTATTTTGAAGAATCTTGCATTTATGCTGTATAAACACATCAAACACATGAAATACACACAAATATATTTTATTTGTTCAAAAAACAAGGTTTCAAAACATGAAACAAAATTTGTGTACTATCTCAGATATTGAATTTGAATGCCAAGCAATCATTGCCTTGCACATATATAATGGCAGTTACATATCATTCCCTCAGTAATATTGTTACAAATGTCCCCAGTGAGTTTTTAGCAAAAAAAAATAAAAAATTTTCACTTTCTGGAATGTATGGTTTTCGGAATAATTCGGATACCGGATATTCGGATACGGGATACTCAACCTGTATAAGCAATTTACTAAAAAGTGCACAATTGTAAGTAAGGGTTTTTGCATCTTTTCAGGCTACATACAGTCTACATTCCATTTTTTATGTAATTTCTTAGATTTCTTTTATATTAATAACTTAAGGCCAATGATAACTAATAATTGGGACTAAGAATACCACTAGCTGCACTATAATCCCAGTCTGAGGAGTAGGTAACGGGTAACAGTCTCTGGCTGCATCCAACAACTGGGCCCTGGTGCATGCAGCCAGAACTACATGATAACCAGCAGCTGGCTATGGAGATGCAGCAATGAAATTACCACTAAATAATCAGATTTATGTGCAGCCAACACCATAGGGGGATGTGTTCTCTGATGGCAGCTAAAGCCGTGTACACAGTGATTTGTTTGTGCTACAGCGATAAATCGCCGGGTGCGCGCTTCCGTGTTCAGCCATCTAATGGTCGCTGATCGCAGGAGCTTGTAGCTGTTTTCCTCTGCAGCTCCCCTGGCAGAGTCTCCTGTTCATCAGCGACCATCTCTGGTAGCTGATGAAAAGGAGACACTGAGCAATATATTACACCATGTGTACACAACTTAAGGATACATCATGTAGGCACCGGGGCGTAGCGCCAATATTTGCGCCCCCCCGCCGGATAATTTAGGCGCCCCCCCCCCTCCATAAATTTAGCGCTGCCCCCCCCCATTCTTACCATGCCTCCCCCGCCGTGTCTGTATTCCGCCGGGAGTCGGGACCGCATATCTACAAATCTGCGTCCCGGCGCCTGGCTCCTTGAGTCAAATGTCCATTACAAAATGGCCGCCTCCTTACAGCAGACCGTTTGTAAGGATGTTAGAGGAGGCAGTCGCTGCCTCCTCTAGCATCCTTACAAACGGTCTGCTGTAAGGAGGCGGCCATTTTGTAATGGACATTTGACTCAAGGAGCCAGGCGCCGGGACGCAGATTAGTAGATATGCGGTCACGACTCCCGGCGGAATACAGATGCGGCGGGGGAGACAGCGGCCGGGGAACAGTAAGGAGAGGGGTGAAGGGCCATGGCCGGTGCCAGCATCCGGCCCCCACGCAGCCCCCGCTCCCCCAAGCAGCAGCGGGGGCTGCCTTACGCTATCTACGCCACTGTGTAGGCACAGATCTCGGCTTACATATGGGAATGCAGGAGTCACTTTTCTGATTTAATTTCCTGTAATTAACATTTTCACTACTATTCTGGTCTTTTTTAAAAACATTTTACATTAGTATTTATTTGTCAGAGATTTCTGTCTGTAGATTGTCTACTGCTATTCACATTATTGGCAGGATGTAATAGCGTCTGAGTTCATGAGAGGTAAGGAATGTTATTTTTTTCAATGGCGATCATTAGCCAGGCATCCTGCACCTCCGGGGAACTCAAAGGCTATTACACCCCTATACAATATATATTTTTAATATTACTAGTAAAAAATTTGCAATTTCATGTAGTATTTCGCACTTACCGCTTCACATACTTTGTTCCCTAAATCACCTAATTTTGGTAGCACCAGTTTTTGCTGAAATAAAATGATGATATATACTTTATTGCAACACACACACTGCAAAATAAATTAACAGCATAAATTACATGTAACTTAATGAGAGAAAGAGAGAGAGAGAGAGAGAGAGAGAGAGAGAGAGAGAGAGAGAGAGAGAGAGAGAGAGAGAGAGAGAGAGAGAGGAGTGTTATGGGAAATTATTCTGTCCTTTCCCACAATTCCAGAGCACTTATTGGCAATGACATTTTATGAAGCCTATGGAAATACTGTATATTCAAGTAATGAGTTTAAGAAGTGAGAATCATTTCAGTATAATATACATACACTGGGGCAGATGTATAAAGCCTGGTGAAGAGATTAAGTGGACATAAAGTAGATGGTGATATTGCACCAGCCAATCAGCTTTGTTTGAAAAATTACACTTAAAAGATGATTGGCTGTTACGTTATCACCTTCCAATTTATACCCACTTTATTTCTTCACCAGGCTTAATATATCTGCCCCACTATTAGAGATGTTTGATCACATATTGGATATATATTTAAATTTTGTGCAATTTAGTGCTTTGGGTTTCATTATGTTTATAATATATACAAGGATAAGAGCATGGTTGCAGGACAGAAAACAGAGAGTTATAGTAAACGGAGTACAGTCAAAGGAGGGAAAGGTTACAAGTGGAGTACCCCAGGGATCTGAACTTGGACAAGTGCTTTTTAATATCTTTATTGGTGATATTGCAAATGGAATTGAGGGTAAAATGTGTCTTTTTGCAGATGGCACAAAGGTATGCAACAGGGTAGACATACCAGGAGGGGTAAAACAAAAGATTGATGATCTAGGTAGATTAGAGGAATGGTCAAGAGCATGGCAACTACAGTTTAATGCCAAAAAATGCAAAATCATGCACTTGGGTTGCAAAAATCCAAAGACTAAATATAGTATAAATGGCACTATAATGGAACTACTGAGGAAGAGAGGGATCTAGGTGTCACTATTTCAGGAGACTTAAAGACAAGTAGGCAATGTAACAAAGCAATGAAGAAGGCAAGTCAGATGCTTGGTTGAATAGGGAGAGGTATCAGCAGTAGAAAGAAAGAAGTAATAATGCCACTGTATAGGTCATTGGTACGACCTCATCTAGAATATTGTGTTCAGTTCTGAAGGCCATATCTCCAGAAGGATATGAATACATTAGAGACTGTACAAAGAAGGGCAACTAAAATGGTGCATGGCCTACATCACAAAACGTAGCAGGAAAGACTAAAAGATCTTAATATGTATACTTTAGAGCAGAGAAGGGAAAGGGGGGGCATGATAGAAACTTTCAAATATACAGTATGAAGGGTTTTAACAAGGTACAGGTGGGAGACATTCTTCACAGGAAGAGGAGCAACAGAACACGAGGACATGCACTGAAACTAGAGGGAGGAAGATTCAGGGGAAATTTGAGGAAGAATTACTTCACAGAAAGAGTAGTAGATAAGTGGAATAGCCTCCCATCAGAGGTGGTAGAGGCATATACAGTAGTACAATTTAACCATGCTTGGGATAGGCATATTGATATTCTTACAAAAAAATAAGGATCAAATATGGTTTGAGGGCATAAATTGAACTGTAGCGCTTACTCTGTGTTTACAGGTATAGACATCCATTGCAGTAAATTGCAATTACAGACACCCACTGCAAAACTTGATTGTCACCTTCTAAACGCACTAATTAATTGTTTGAAACCACTCACTTCCTTTGTCTTAGCTCCTATTACTCGAATACTAGTGGCATCAATTGAACTGTGTCTTAACCACTATCTGAGTACCTGTGCCAGCATTATAAAGATAGAATTACTATGAACGTTACAGCTATTCATTCATTTACATTTTCTGAGATTAGGGACTAATAAATTGTGCCTGCATCAATTGTTGGACAGCACTTTGAGAAGAAGCCTGGGTCCCACCTCTATCTTCTCCTAAAAACTCTCTTTCTATATTTTTTCTTGCACAGTACCCCGGGCAACCTACTATAGGAAACCATAGGTAACCGTACCTTTTCCTATCCAAGTGCAAACCTAACTTCTTTCCACACCTCACCGCCAGGGTGGCATCGCTCAACCTCTGTTCACTACAGTTATTTCTGTACACAGAGGATAGCAGCATACACCAGGGATAGAGTGAGGGAGTAATCTATATCCTACACTTACTCAGGGTTCTCTCATTCCTTGGGGACCTGGGATCTGACTCTGCGCTGTAGTCCATATAACAGAGCCAGATAGGTCACCCCTGGGAACAGCAGAAACTCTCTCATCTATATTTCGTTACCTGTGACGCTCTTGGAGTCCGCTCAACTGCGCATTCACTGACTAACGTCACATGCACAGGTAGCAGCGACTTCTTTAGCAAACCACAACTCAGGTACCCCTATATCTTAACTTTACTGCTACCATCTCGATACTCAGATATTTGAAGCCAAGACCACACTGTCACCCACAGGAAACATTGTAGCAACATTATTTGTTAAAACTATTTCTTAAAATATAACGTAATTTTGATATTCCATCCTAAACATACATTGCGATTTGAGGTGCCCACTGTCTATTAGGATTTGATACTAGTATATTATTATACAGCCACTGATATCTGGAAGATTTTTTCCATGGTATAATCCATAGACATCTGTAATACGAAATAATATTTCACTACTTTCTCAAATATTTTTCCATTAGTGTTATCTGTTTGTCCTTGTCTTCTGTCTTTGTCACACCCTATTTTTAGGGTCATGTTTTAACTAATAAAGTTTGTATTAACAGTTATTTACTTTTAAAAGAAGGCTGTGCCCCACCCGGGAGACTTTTTTGATATCCTCTCTTGGATATCTAATCTCTATGTTTAAAAAAGGGGCAGACTAGATTGGCCAAGTGGTTCTAATCTGCCGTCAAATTCTATGTTTCTATGTTAAGGTGTATTAAAATAATTTGATCTCTTACATCATCTATAATTGTCTATATATACCAATTAAAATTCACATATAAATCCTACTGCAAGTTATTGTTAGTTTTTAATCATTATGAGATCTTATTAGCTATGGTAATTATAATACAATACATACTAAAGATGACTGTTGCATTAAATAGAAAGAATAAAACTCTCCTACATAAAAAAACAAAAACAAAAAAACTTGTGTTTATTAAATTGCTTGGTTACTAAATAGTAACATACAGAGATAAAATTTCCTTTGTTATATGGTATTTAAGTCAGTGTAGTGTAAAGCTGGGTACACATATGTACAATTTCATTTTTCTTGCGACCGTTCGATCGACCGAATACACGTTCGGCCGTCCGAAACATACGACCGATCTGCGCGTACACATATGTACAATTTTACTTGCGACGTCCGATGTACTCCCGTCCAAACAATCGCAAGAAAAAGATTGTACCACCGTACACACTCTCCCGTTCTGGCTATTCACACGATAAAAATGTACACAACATTATCATAATGGGCTGGATTAAAAGAGCATACCAAAACGAGGCGTGATCACGGAACAAAGAATCGTTCGTGTAGTACAGTGAATAGAGCCGTGACTATTCAGATCATTGCTAGCTGTACTGGATATACGTACGTACGTTCGTTCGTCTATCGGTGCATTTGGGCCTTTTTAATTATGAGCTTGAGGAGAAGGAAGGCTCGTGCGTGCATTTTGGCTGCTATGGCCATTAGATTGCGGGCTATTAAAAAAAGAAAAAGGACCAAGAATCGGAGCTGCTGGACCAGAGACTGGCTTCTGAGGAGAGACACCTTCTCCCACATGCCATTGCTACAGGAGATACGGGAGAACAATCCTGATGATTTCAGGAATTATCTCCGTATGGATGACGCTACCTTCATGGAGCTGCTGACACTGGTTACCCCTTTAATAGAGAGAGAGGACACCTATTTCAGGAGGCCTATTTCTGCAGAGCAGAGACTGGTGGCAACGCTGCGTTACCTGGCAACAGGCAGGACCCTTGCCGACCTGAGATTCACCACCGCAATATCATCTCAAGCGCTGGGGTTGATAATACCAGACACCTGTGATGCCATCGTCCAAGTTCTACAGGACAAATACATGAAGGTAAATATGGAAATTACATACATGTCCCCCATATGTATAGCTGTGCACATACCTGTACCCTATATGTATATCTTTACAATGCCTGTTGATTTAATCTTTTACACCAGTGGGTGGGGGGTCATTTTGATAAGGCGGGTAATAGCTTTGAGGCTGCAATGGGGGAGGGCTGATGGGTCTAAAATCAACCCAACAGATTATTAATACGCATATACTTTTATATTGCAGTTTCCATCGACCAAGGAGGAGTGGCAAAATATTGCACGTGATTTCCGTGATCTTTGGAATTTCCCTAATTGTGGTGGAGCTATCGATGGCAAACACGTCAGGATCATGCCCCCTGCAAAGAGTGGATCTTTTTATTATAATTATAAGGGGTTCTTCAGCATTGTTCTAATGGCCATCGCTAATGCCCGATACGAGTTTGTATTTGTGGACATTGGGAAAAATGGTAGAGTTTCAGATGGAGGAGCCCTGGAGAATACCTTTTTCCACGACCAACTGAAAAAAAATGAACTGAATCTGCCAGAGCGGACTGAAAATGAGCACGGTTTGAACTTTGTTTTTGTGGCGGATGAGGCCTTTGCATTGCACCCTAATGTCCTTAAACCCTACCCACAAAGGGCACTGAACAGGGAACGACGCATTTTTAACTATCGCCTGTCACGTGCCAGGCGAGTGGTTGAAAATGCGTTTGGGATTCTAAGTAATAAATTCAGAATTTTTCACAGTCCCATCAATCTGCGCCTAGATAAGATTGACAAAGTGGTGCTGGCCTGTTGTGTGCTGCACAACTACATGCGCAGAAAAGCGGTGCACACACAACAACTGGGGGCTACAGTGGACGAGAGCCAAGTTGTTGACGAGCCTATTGGCCTATTGACAGCTTTGGCAACTAATTTAAACACCAGAAATGCATCAACGCAAGCAAAGTTGTCAAGAGACGAGTACTTGAATTATTTCAATGGTGTTGGGGCTGTGGAGTGGCAGAATGACATGATTGCTTAAAAATGTACCTTTTTGTCATTGTAAATATATTGTTTTTTGGTGTGTAATAATCAATATTTTGCCAATAAAATTTGTATACTCACAGTTCCGCACAAGTTGTCCTCTGCGTCTTCTTGCAGCAAGGAGGGGGAGGTGGAGGCCGAATCACGGCAAGTGAGTGGTAGTACTCAGGTGCCAGGCATTCCTGGAGGGCACAATGCCACGGCACCTGGAGTGCAGACTGTACCCAGTACTGGTGTTTATGTACTAGCAAGTAGTTGCTCCACCACACCTATTTCTATGCCAATTTCTCCTGGTACTTTTGTACAGTCTCCAGGAGCAATACATGAAGGTAAATATTGAAACAACATGCATGTACCCCATATGTATATCTGTGCCCTATAGTCACCCTGCATGGTAAATGATATTTTCACACGGACACCAACTAGATTACCGAATTTTTAATTTTTATATAAATTATTAACTTATAAACTTATAAAAAATATAACATAAATAACAAGTAAATAAATAATAAAGAAATACTTAAACATAAAAATATTTAAAACAATAATGCACTTAAATAAACTATATAAAATATTTACATATGGTGGTAAACTTGTCCCACCCCATAATCCCCTGTATCCATCGGTGGTTGGGAGGGAGATGGACTTTCCACTAAACTCTGGAAGGGGCCACCAGGTGGACCTGGTGGGAGCGTATTAGCCGACGTTGCCGGTTGGTGCTGCCTTTGCCCAGTTGGTGGCTGGAAATGTTGATACTGGGGATATTGCACCGGGTGAAATACCGCTTGTTGGGGTATAGGAGCTGGGCTGATGGGTTGAAATTCAACCCTAGGCAGAGGGGTCTCATCGGTGAGCCGTGTGTGCCGGGACAGAGTCCCCACACGGGCCCGGTACAGCGTCTCATAAAATATGCGCTCTACCTCCACCCTTGTAGCCGGGTCCAACTTTCGCAAATTGTCAGCTAATACACTCCCCACCCGGTCCGCATCATCCTCCTCCATGCTCATCAATCTGTTGGCAGACTCCAGGATCTTGGTGGTTGCCACGTCCGCAGCATCTGAAGTCTGCCTCGGCCTTTTGCGCTTGCTTGAGGTTCAGCGCTGGTCGTGGCGGTTGGTGTGGGGGTGGAGCAGAGGGCCGGTGAAGGCAGCTGTGATGCCACCTCCAGCGATGCCGAAGATTCCTCCTCGGCAAATAGCGATGGCTGTAACAAAACAAGATGATGTATCACTATCGATTTTTAAGACTTCCATATATTTTTATATCTACGCAGAAGAACGCAGCCCACACACCACCATGTTGCTGCCATGGATGAAAGTGAGCTAGTTGAAGAGGCGTTATGACTGGCATCTCTGGAAACTAATTATTTAGATACCAGACATACCAAATACTAATTTAAACACCAGAAATGCATCTATGCGTGCTAAATTAACAGGGATGAATACATGCAGTATTTTATTGGTGTTGGCGCTGTGGATTGGCAGAATGATATTATTTCGTTAATTTTAGACAACAAAAAATATTACAATAATCCGCGCCAGAAAGACTACAACAGTGTAGATACCAGGGATTACCAATGCCAACCAAAAGTTCCAAATACAAAAAATGTGGTAAATGCACTTGCGATGTCTGAATATTGATCACTGTGTTCTCAGGCGGATAAGAGTATAGCTCCACCACTGAGAAGAACCAGAATTAGGGCCACAGAGAAGGTCAAATTGACGATGTATAACCAAAAGGGGGGGGTATCGCCCCCTGCAACTGACCTCTCTGTTGTGCCCAACAGAGAGGTCAGTTGCAGGGGGCGATACCCCCCCTTTTAATTTTACATGTTCACAATTTTTATACTGTACTTGCTGTTATATTTATCTGGTTTGAAAAAAAAATTTTAAATAAAATCCGTCTACTTACTGTGCCGCAAATGGTGTCATCAGAAACCTCTTGGTTGCACGCGGAGGTGGAGGGGGCAGGCTGGTTCCTTGAAGTGTTGCTGACCGAATCCCTGGGCAGCTCCTGGTCCACCGTGAAGGCCAGCAGGTCGTAGTACCACAGCCTGGGCACATAGACTTGGTCTGCCCCTGCCCCAGACCGCTTTGAGGACTCAACCTTATTCAGTTCTTTTTTAAAGACGGTCCTCATATTGGCAATCCGAGTCCGGACCCACTCTACATTTGCTGTGGGGTAGTATGTTTGGCTCACCCTCACCAGCTCCTCCAGAGCAGATAGCCTCTTCTGCCGATTGGAATGGTCTCTGGATTTTGTGTTCCAGAGACAATTTTGATCCCTGTAGGCCTCAATGAAGTCCTTCATGAACTCGACATTTTTTTCTGCCATGGTTGAATTTCTGTTCCAAAAAATAAAATAAAAAGGCATATTATTTTCTTGATACACAAAGCACACCATAAACCATTTAATGTACAGGTGTTCAGTCTGTGGGCCACTAGATATACTGTAGCTATAGTACAGGAGTTGAAACTCTGTGGGACATAGGATACACGGTCACTACAAGCCCCAGCATACCCATGGCCCACAGATTGAAGTCCCTGTCATAGAAAACTACACATTTTGTTTTAATACTCACCGAAATAAATGTCGATACAGTCCGGAAAATTCGCTGCGCTGCTCCGATCAATCCAACAGCAACGACGGAATATTCTTTCGTGCTGAACGTGGCTTGAAACACAGTGATTGGATGAGCACAGGAATCTCCGCCCACTCACGTGCTTCGCGTCACACAGACACGGGACATCGAGGAGCCATGTCGGAGGGTCTGGCGCCACCGCATATGGGGGAGGCCAGTACAGCACCTTTGTTTTCCAATTCAGCACTGATAACAACAGATAAAGAAATCGCTGACAACAAGGAGAAAAAAGTGACGCGCGCATCCGCCATGTCATCTGCAGAGGTGGAACTGATGGTCAAAATGCTGGATAGAAGGGACTACGATTGTTCGAGAAAAACATACCCCAAGACAAATTATAGAAAAGAAATTATTATGCAGCGTGTATGCAAGGAGATAAAGGAGAAGTTTGGGAAAAGAAGGTCCAAATACCAGCTCCAAAAACGGTGGTCGGACCTGAAGCACAAGGAGCAGGCCAAGCTCAAGAAAATTTGTGGAATTATTAAAAGAAGTGAGTCCAATGCCCTAGGTGGCTTTATTAATATACTGTCTTGATCCATTACATTTTGTGTGTTTTGCTGACATGTTGCTTGTTTTTACTCAGAGGAAATCCAATCCAGGAGAAGACATGAGGAAGGCAGAGACAGGGCCTCCAACCTAAAAATAAAGAAGGAGAGTACAACAGGTAAGGTTTTGTACCAGCACACCAACAGAACAACACATGTTTTATACACACAACAAGGGGTAGTAATATGTCACTTTACCTTGTCACTATAGATGATATCCAGGCTGCGCAGCCGATGGAAGGGACCACAGAGGGCCACCAAGTGATTGCGATCACCAGCAGTGTAGATGGTGAGTGTATACTGCAAATCATCTTTATGGGATAGTGACGTATCATTTGTGGAAAGGTAAACATTTCTTTATCTGTACTTATTATAGATATCATCGAGATTTCAGATGTCAGTGCAGAGGGGGAGAAGAACACACCATCACCTGACACGTCCAGCGACGAAAGCACAATGCAAGAAAACATGACACAAGTCCATAAATGTCTACAAGAACTAAGCGGGAAAGTCCATACCGTAGCCCAAAAAATTACGAAAATCCAAAAAGGCGTAGCAGTAGTACACTCTTTATATGAAAAAATGTATAACGGTTTGCATTATAAAGTCAAAAAATAGTTTGTGTACTTTATTTTACTTTTTTCTCCTTCTTGTTTATTTGGAGGCCAGCAGCATGCACCTTAAAATGGTGCATGTCATGGCAAGCAGTCTCACGGCAGCAATGCATCACATGTGAGCAGGCCGGGATGTTCCCATGTGATGCGTTGCTGCCGTGGGACCGCTTTCCACTACATACACCACCATGTTCAAATGTGTTTTTATGTTTTTTGGGTGGGTGGGCGTTCCTGCTAAACCTTCACACGTGGCACTTATGTCATGGCAAGCAGTCCCACGGCAGCAATGCATCACATGTGAGCAGGCCGGGATGTTCCCATGTGATGCGTTGCTGCCGTGGGACCGCTTTCCACTACATACACCACCATGTTCAAATGTGTTTTTATGTTTTTTGGGTGGGTGGGCGTTCCTGCTACACCTTCACGCAAGCACCTGTATGTGATACTCTGTTCAGGTCCGACCACCCAAATAAACAAAGTGTTCACAGTATTTTTTGTCAGTATTTCTTAATAAATGTTAAGTGTTTATGCAGAACAATGAACATCACATATCTATCTATCTATCTATCTATCTATCTATCTATCTATCTATCTATCTATCTATATATCTATCTATCTATCTTCTATAACTATATCTGTCAGGAATGCACACACAACGATTATTTATTTCAAAAGGAATGCACACACAACGAATATTCTTTAACAGCATGGCGCGGAAAGTACGGGGGAGAAGACTTCCTGTTGTTTACATGCTGCGCTGATGGAGGGATGACGCAGCTAGTCAACACCCACATGGGCGTGCTGCTTTTGGGAGGAATGATCGCAGGAACGGGCTGCATATCGATCGAACGTGCGTACACATGTCACTTTTCTTTCGATATGGAGCCGTCCTGTCGGAAGAATATTAAGCAGCAAAGAACCTGCGACCGACCGACCGTGGACGGCCAAGAGCGTTTTTGGCCGTTTATCGATCGCAACGAAGGGATCGGGACAGCGTACACATATATACAATCGAACGGCCGTTCGTCCGCAGATCGGAAGAACGGCCCGACGATTGTACATATGTGTACCCAGCTTAAGTCAGGGCTAGGCTAGCTGTGGCACACCAGTAGCTGTGGGAACTACACATCCCAGCATGCTGTGCCACTGTTTTGATGTTAGGGCATGTTGGCAGAGCCAGTGCTAGGCATAAGCAAAGTAGGCAAATGCCTAATGGGCATCCTTCCCATACCTAGGGCCGGCTCAGTCTGACAACAGAGAGGACACAATTGACTAGCAGCAGCAGGCATGTTGCCACAGGATCAGTCAAAGAGCCCTCAACTAGTGGAATAACAATTGGTGCACCTTAATGTCTGTCAAATGTGGCCCCTTAGTGCATCATCTGGCCACAACTTCCTTGATTGACAGGTATCACTGATCAGAAAAGTAGAGCCTCAGAGCTGTGCCCACAGGTAAGATATGTTCAACATGCTCTGCCTATTTGCCCTGCACTCCCAGTACCCTGGCTGCCATCAGCCAGTATGATGTATTGTGAAAGAGGGGCAATACTGTGTGCTGTAATGTGAATAAAGAGCAGTGTGGTGTGTGTAATGTGAATAAAAAGAAGTACATGTTATGTAATGTGAATAAGGAGCAATACGGAGTGATGTAATATGAATAATGGACACTACTGTGCAACATAACGAAGAGATTGCTGGGTCAGATGAAAAACAAACAGACTGCTGGGGGCACCATCCAAACTTTTACTTAGGTCATCAAATTGACTGGCTGTACATGCTGGGATGTGTAGCTAGAGCCTACCTCTGGTGTACACATGTACTCAATGTATTCTGAACAGTATTGACTGATTTGTAAGTGTGACTGTAATTAACCCCTCACAAAACTATCATTATAAATTCATTATGGGTTTTTATTTTTTAATTGAGTAATTTTTGATTGATTTTTCACATAAACAACAACTTAACAACCTATTATAAAAAAGAAAAAATATATATACAGTATATAAATAAATATATAAGACTATCACATGGTAAGCAATTATATCATTGCATTAACAATATCAAATGGTACTTGTTTAGTTTCACAGCAGCAAATGTGATATCGCCTGCGATTGCGAGCCCGAAGCGTGGCGAGCGTAGCGAGCCCCGTGTGGGGACGTGGATTACTTTACATGTATTTACATGTATTCGCTGCGCGGAATACATGTAAAGTAATCCACATCCCCTCACGGGGCGCGCTTCGAGCACGCCACGCTTCGGGCTCGGTGGCTCGCTGCGCTTGCCACACTATTTACAATCAACTCCATGCGTAGTGGATAGTGGGGTTATGAACAGGTCCAAAATCGCATCAAATCGGATGCGATATCGCATCCAATATTTGCCACCGTAAAACTAAACAAAGTACCATTTTCCCTTATAATTACTTTAAGCAAAGAAGTCATATTCATATATAAACCTAGAACACCGCACACATCAATTACCGTGAGATACTATAAAAGACTACAGTATAGACCAAACTGTTAGTTGTATGTAATTTGCAGGAATAGATAATGATCTGCAAATACTTCTCCATAAAACCAAAAAAATTAATTAAAAAAAACCCAAAACAGAGCCTTAATTAATTAATGGAATGTTGAGGGGATGCATATTTTGAAGAAAGCCATCGAAACCAAATACAATTAAATTTGGATTCAGCCTTACGAATAATAAATAAATATCTTTCATGCTGTACTGTAGCATTAACCAAGGAAGTCCAGGCCTTAAAGTCAGGTGCTGTGGAAGCCATCCAGAGTCTGGCTAGGCAGACTTTAGCCAATGTACATAGATTAATTGCATACTGCCTATTATGTTTATCCAGGACAACGTCACCAGACACTCCAAGGCAGGGCTGGGCAATTGCGGCCCTCCAGATGTTGAGGAACTACACATCCCAGGATGCTTTGCATTAGTTTTGCTATGTGGCCATGCTGAAACTGTTGCAAGGCATGCTGGGATGTGTAGTTCCTCAACATCTGGAGGGCCGCAATTGCCCAGCCCTGCTCCAAGGCAACAAAACCTACAGTAGGTGTTAAATTACTGTGGGGAATTCCTGTAACATTCTTAGCTTGTGTCACCTGCATAAGTATAATGTGAGTGAGACTGAAAAAGGAGCCATCGGGTAACACTGTCAGTGAGATGAGCCATGCAATCATCTTGTGTGGTCAACCATTTAATATGAGTTTCCTCAAAACCATCCTTTAAATACTCTGTTTCCAAAGAACGACAAGCAGATTCCAGCTCAACCTCCCTCTTTCTATAAAATATTTTGAGCTCAGCAACTCGTTTAATTAAGGCCCCCCTCATGAAGGCCTTAAAGGCATCCCAGACAACAGCTGTAAAGGCTGAGCCGAAATTATCCGCAAGTAGTCAGACCACAATGCTTCAATTTCACAGCCTGCTCCCATCTGTAACAGCCCAGATGGATGTCATTTCCAGTAAGTTTGCCCTTTAGGGCTATTAGTATCTATATGTATCGTAAGTGGTGAATGATCAGATATACTCCTAGTTTTGTATTCAATTTTAGTTATCATAGTCAAAAGACAATGAGAAACCAGGGCCAAATCTATCCTAGAAAAGGAACGATAACTAGATGAAAAACATGAATACTGCTGTTCTCCAGGGTGCCTCACTCTCTAAGCGTCACTCCAACCCAAACTACCCACAAATTTAGCAAATTTATCCCCTCCCACTTTATTACCCGACACAGGCGTCTCCCTCCATTTATCTAAAATAGGATCCGTTAAATTATTGAAATCCCCTAGACATATCACAGGGGTTTTATGAGACACAGTAATAAATTCTGCCGCCAATTTAAGGACTTCATAGTTGAATGGTGGGGGAATATAGACAGCTAATATATACAACGGTGTAGAATGTATTTTGCAGTCAAGAAAAATAAATCTCCATATGGATCAATCTTGACGGTATGACAGATAAAGGGCACATATTTCTTAATAAGCACAGAAAACCCATGGGAGGAGGAGTTATGTGATGCAAGCCCAGCCCACACGTGGACATTTCAAAGATAATATACTCCCGGTCAGATGGGTTTCAGTGAGACATAGAATGTCAGGATCATATTGTTTTACCATTTTCAACACGAGGGATCGTTTAACTTTATCGTTAATACCCCTTACATTCCAGGTGTACCATATAAACAAATAGAAGTATAAAATAATACTATAATAATACTATTACTACTAATAATAATATAAATAATACATTATCTAATCCGTCATAATAATAATGCGTAGTGTTTTGGAAACAGGAGAGAACAGAAAGAAAGAAAGAAAGAAAGAAAGAAAGAAAGAAAGAAAGAAAGAAAGAAAGAAAGAAAGAAAGAAAGAAAGAAAGAAAAAGAATGTAGATAGTACTTAACCAACTCATAGATATATTTTCTATTAGTCTAACAATTTAAATGATCTTACATATGAATTACAGTCAGGACCTTGACATATCACAGTATTGAAGTAACATTTAATAATATAGCAATATAAAGTCAGTCAGGTGTCAATTGTCGATGGCCAGGAGCAATACGATACAGCCATGCCGCCGTTTCTTTAGGTGTGAAGAAAAAATGCAGGTACTTATGTATTAGCCGGGGGCACCCGGCTACACTACGCTGACAACGTACCTGAGGCTATGTTGTCAGTGTAGCCTATCTAATATGTGAAGGGCGAGCGGCAGGTTTTAGTAACTTAAAATGTGAAGGGCAGGCGTCGGGTTTATACTTACTGCTCACAGTGGGCGAGCGGAGGGGGATACAGCCGGCGCGGGGGAGCGGCAGCAGCAATGTATGTCATTCAGTGTACTGCCGCTGGGGGAGCATCACATGACAGAGTGCCGGGGACGGAGTGCCGGAGGAGGGGGACACTGGCGCCGGGAACATCGTTGAGGGTAAGTATCAATTCACTACACACACAACACAATCATATCCCCACTATCCACGTCATACCCCCATTATCCATGTGGGCGTGGAGTTAATTTTATAAAGTGTGGCGAGCGGATCGAGCCACCGAGCCCGAAGTGTGGCGAGCACAGGATATGCGTGGGATATGAATCCCCTCGCGGGGCTCGCTGTGCTCACCACGCTTCGGTCTCGGTGGCTCAATCCGCTCGCCACACTTTATAAAATTAACTCCACACCCATGTGGATTATGGGGGTATGACGTGGATAGTGGGGATATGATCCATTATGTATTAGCACAGCTCCAGTTACGTAACTTACGTAGTTTACATAAGTTAAGTAATTTCCGTAATTACGCAGTTTACATAAGTTAAGTAATTTACGTAAGTTACGTAGTTTAGTCAGCCAGCCTAGTGGTGTACACCACTACGCAATCTACGTAATGGACGCCCTGCTAATATATAAGTACCAAAATGCGACTCCCCGTCCTTCACCACTCGCAATTTGTCAGGGAAAAGCATTGCATATGAAATATTGGGGTCACGAAGCCTGCGCTTAATAAGAAGAAACTTGGCCCTATCCTTCTGGACCTCCATCGCAAAGTCTGGAAATACAGAAATCTTTACTCCATCTTTCTCTAACGGGCCTTTGGTACGAGCCAATCTCAGCATCTCATCACAGTCTTTATAATGGAGGAATCTAGCAATGAACGTGCGGGGAGGAGCACCAGGAGGCAGGGGTCTTGAATAAATATGGTGTGCTTGCTCCACCGCAAACTGAGAGGAGAAGCAATTCCTGCTGTATGTGCTGATTAGCCAGGATTCTAAAAAAAGAGTCTGATGAGGAACCGTCCACTTTTTCAGGTAATCCCACAAATTTGACATTATTACGTTGTAATCTCCCCTCCATATCTGAGAATTTAATGTGCATGGCAGACATCTGCTGATTTAGGGTAGAAACTTTTTCCTGCACAGGACCACGGGAATCCTCAAGGGTAGAAATACGATTCTCCACCTCACTCATCCACTCACAGACACGTTGCAGATCATGCCGGAGCAGGCAGAGATCACCCTATACCCGCTCAATTTTATCTGAGAGACGTTTCTCACTAGAAGTAACCACCTCCAGGATACAATGCAAAGTAACATTATGGGGGGCTGCAGTGGCATTACCCTGTGAGGCATCTAATGAAGCCAAAGGATGTGAGACCTCATTCTTTTGTGAGTCCTCATTTTATTTAGCTTGTGCTGAATTATCAATGGAGCGAGTAAGCCGGTCTAGTTTGGCAACATTGTTTTTTTTATGTATTTTACCCATTACAATGTATTATAAATTAGATTTTGCCTGCAATTCAATAAGAGACCAGTAGATGGAGCTCATGTACTGAATAGGTTGATAATTTTGTTGTAAATTAAAACAGATGTTAACTTACATGTTTATATATCGTCTTCTTTATAATATGAGTGCAAACCAGGTTTTATTTTAATACTTTAGCAGGTGATAACTTTTGGGCAATGTATATTGCGCATAGCTTGTAAAATACTGTCACCGAGGGCAGTGGCGTAGCTACGTTTTGGGCGCCCCCCCGCCGTTAGGGGGGGGCGCCCCCTCGCCGCCCCGCCGAGCACCCCTACCCCGCCGCCCATGCAAACCCCCCCCTAAATCCCCCACAGCCTTACCTATCGCGCTGGTCCCGGCGGCTCCGTTCTTCTGCTGAGGACCACCAGAAAATGGCCGCCCCCATACAGCAGACAGTTTCAGAGAACTGTGTGCTATATGGGGGCGGCCATTTTGTGGTGGTCCTCAGCAGAAGAACGGAGCCGCCGGGACCACCGCGATAGGTAAGTCTGCGGGGGATTGAGGGGGGGTTTAACTATAGCACCGCAGCCCCCGGCGCCCCCACATGCACAGCGGTGGCGGTGGCTGCGGTGCTATAGTTACGCCCCTGACCGAGGGTTAACAAGAGAAGAGCAAACATCAGCTCAACTCCTCCCATGCCACTTGAGGATTTGCAGGTCCAACCCCAGGCTGTTACAGGGGATCAGAGCACCCAGCAGCAGACACAGAATGGAGTGCCGCCTCTGCCATCTACACAGGCCAGAGACCAGCTGCTCTGATCTGCGCCGCCTCCGTCCTATATACACCATGGTGGAGACACAGCAGGAGCCAACTAACTGGAGCGCCCTGTCTCAGGTCTCAGCACAAAAAATGGCGATCGCGGCCTGAGGTAATTATACAGTTTCCAAGCCGGACCGCCCAACCCGGCTTCAGCTGTGATTTATTGTTATACATGTCAGCTCAAGGGAAGCACCGAAGGTTTAGGGTGGTTAACACCTTAAAATCTGGCTGCAGTAAGGTTAGGATAATAAAGCAGGATAAATTGCCAGAGAGCATACAGGGCTGTGTCCTACCTCATTGCTGCCTTGGCCATTATGGATTTTTTTTAAATGGCATTAAAATAGGGGTGTGCGGTGGTCACTTTTCCGGTTTTGGGTCTGGATTTCCTTCGGGTTTTGGGTTCAATGGGTTTTGTCAAAACCACCCTTCTGGGTTTTGGGTCTGCATTTTTTTTTTTAAAAGCATAAAAACTGAAAAATCACAGAATCTGAGGTTTTTTATGCTCCTACACTATTATTGACCTCAATAACATTAATTTACACTCATTTCCAGTCTATTCTGAACACCTCAAACCTCATTATATTGTTTTTAGGCCAAAAGGTTGCACCGAGGTAGCTGGATGACTATGATAAGCGACAGAAGTGGGCGGCACAAACACATGGCCCATCTAGGAGTGGCACTGCACTGGCAGACAGGATGGCAGTTTGAAAAACTAGGCCCCAAAGAGCAGTGGCGCAAGAAGAGGGGGTTACTGGTTGCACAGAAACCCCCCCTGACAGGCCAAATAGTTTTTCTTTAGTGGTTTACCAACCTCTTGCCCGCGAATTAATCGGCGGCAGTGGCAGCAGCAGAAAAGTGGTAGAGAGACGAGCCAGGAGCCGGCACCACGGGGGTCGCAGGGACGCGAAAGAGGCAGCAGTAGCAGCGCCAGGAAGTGGGGGTGGAGACGGAGCGACGAGCCAGGAGCCGGCACCACGGGGGTCACAGGGAGCGCGGTGCAGTCAGGGGCTGCAGGAGCCGGAGGCAGGATGAATGCCCGGGGCAGTGGCTGCTCCTTGGCTACAGATCTAGATGAAAGGTCACTCTATGGACCGGAGGGAGGCGGACGGTGACAGGTAACAGCATGTGGATGTTCAGGGACAGGAAAGAGGATGTTTTTGTTTGGGTTCCTGAGGTGGGGTGTCTTTATTTATGTGTTGTGTACTGTGTGTATGTTTTTTATGTGTTTAAATATGTATGTGTGTAGGTATGCTATGTACATGTGTACTTATGATTGTATGTATATGTATATGCTGTGTATATGTATGTAAAATAAAGTTCCTTGAGGCGGCACTCAATTAACAACTATGCAAACAGTAAGTGAAAAAGTCAAATGACCATGGTCATATATATATATATATATATATATATATATATATATATATATATATATATATATATATATATATTAGAGATGAGCGGGTCCGGATCCCCGAGATCCGACAGATCCGAATATCGGGGATCCGGGCCAGATCCGAGCCGGCTCGGGTGTTCCCGCCTGAATTCCGGACCAATAACGAGGCTGAACGTCATCATCGCGCTGTCGGATTCTCGCGGGAGCGGGATCTTATAAAAGACGCACGCGCGCCCGCCATCTTCACTCCAATCTTGGAGAGGGAAGAGGGTGGTTGGGAAGCTCCGTGTGCTCCGTGCTGTGCTCTGTGCCATGTGCTCCGTGACCTGACCTGTGCCCTCACTGCCCTGTGCTGTGCTCCGTGCCATGTGCTCCGTGCTGTGCTCCGTGACCTGCCCTCACTGCCCTGTGCTGTGCTCCGTGCCATGTGCTCCGTGCTGTGCTGTGCCCTGTGTTGTAGACTTGTGGCCTGAGCCCTGTAGTGTGATTTAACTAACTAGGTGCTGCAGTGCTCACACGCAGGGGCTGCAGTGTCCACTGTCCAGGGGCTGTCCTGTGGCCCGTGCCCTGATGTGATTTATTTAGCCCTAAGCCCTGTGTTGTGATTTATTTTATTTAGCCCTGAACCCTGTGTTTTTTTTTGTGATTTAACTAACTCAGTGCTGCAGTGCTCACACACAGGGGCTGCAGTGCTGCTGAGTAGTACACTGTGTACAGGGGCAGCATTAATACAAGGGGCTGTGTCCAGTGTGACGGCCTATATCTTATCCATTGTCCAGTGTCACAAGTCACTCACGACATATATCCTGTGTCCTGTCCTGTGTGACGACTGACGACATATCCTGTGTCCAGTGTGACGACATATATCCTGTGTCGTGCTGCAGTGCTCACACGCAGGGGCTGCAGTGCTGCTGAGTAGTACACTGTGTACAGGGGCAGCATTAATACAAGGGGCTGTGTCCAGTGTGACGGCCTATATCTTATCCAGTGTCACAAGTCACTCACGACATATATCCTGTGTCCTGTCCTGTGTGACGACTGACGACATATCCTGTGTCCAGTGTGACGACATATATCCTGTGTCCAGTGTGAAGACATATATCCTGTGTCGTGCTGCAGTGCTCACACGCAGGGGCTGCAGTGTCCACTGTCCAGGGGCTGTCCTGTGGCCCGTGCCCTGATGTGATTTATTTAGCCCTAAGCCCTGTGTTTAGCCCTGAACCCTTTGTTTTTTTTTGTGATTTAACTAACTAACTCAGTGCTGCAGTGCTCACACACAGGGGCTGCAGTGCTGCTGAGTAGTACACTGTGTACAGGGGCAGCATTAATACAAGGGGCTGTGTCCAGTGTGATGGCCTATATCTTATCCATTGTCCAGTGTCACAAGTCACTCACGACATATATCCTGTGTCCTGTCCTGTGTGACGACTGACGACATATCCTGTGTCCAGTGTGACGACATATATCCTGTGTCCACTGTGACGACATATATCCATTGTCCAGTGTGACGACATATATCCTGTGTCCAGTGTGACGACATATATCCTGTGTCCAGTGTGACGACATATATCCTGTGTCCAGCGTGACATATATCCATTGTCCAGTGTGACGACATATATCCAGTGTCCAGTGTGACGACATATATCCAGTGTCCAGTGTGACGACATATATCCAGTGTCCAGTGTGACGACATATATCCTGTGTCCAGTGTGACGACATATATCCTGTGTCCAGTGTGACGACATATATCCTGTGTCCAGTGTGACGACATATATCCTGTGTCCAGTGTGACGACATATATCCTGTGTCCAGTGTGACGACATATATCCTGTGTCCAGCGTGACATATATCCATTGTCCAGTGTGACGACATATATCCTGTGTCCAGTGTGACGACATATATCCTGTGTTCAGTGTGACGACATATATCCTGTGTCCAGTGTGACGACATATATCCTGTGTCCAGTGTGACGACATATATCCTGTGTCCAGTGTGACGACATATATCCTGTGTCCAGCGTGACATATATCCATTGTCCAGTGTGACGACATATATCCTGTGTCCAGTGTGACGACATATATCCAGTGTCCAGTGTGACGACATATATCCTGTGTCCAGTGTGACGACATATATCCTGTGTCGTGCTGCAGTGCTCACAAGCAGGGGCTGCAGTGCTGCTGAGTAGTACACTGTGTACAGGGGCAGCATTAATACAAGGGGCTGTGTCCAGTGTGACGGCCTATATCTTATCCAGTGTCACAAGTCACTCACGACATATATCCTGTGTCCTGTCCTGTGTGACGACTGACGACATATCCTGTGTCCAGTGTGACGACATATCCTGTGTCCAGTGTGACGACATATATCCTGTGTCCAGCGTGACATATATCCATTGTCCAGTGTGACGACATATATCCTGTGTCCAGTGTGACGACATATATCCTGTGTCCAGTGTGACGACATATATCCTGTGTCCAGTGTGACGACATATATCCTGTGTCCAGTGTGACGACATATATCCTGTGTCCAGTGTGACGACATATATCCTGTGTCCAGCGTGACATATATCCATTGTCCAGTGTGACGACATATATCCTGTATCCAGTGTGACGACATATATCCAGTGTCCAGTGTGACGACATATATCCTGTGTCCAGTGTGACGACATATATCCTGTGTCGTGCTGCAGTGCTCACAAGCAGGGGCTGCAGTGCTGCTGAGTAGTACACTGTGTACAGGGGCAGCATTAATACAAGGGGCTGTGTCCAGTGTGACGGCCTATATCTTATCCAGTGTCACAAGTCACTCACGACATATATCCTGTGTCCTGTCCTGTGTGACGACTGACGACATATCCTGTGTCCAGTGTGACGACATATCCTGTGTCCAGTGTGACGACATATATCCTGTGTCCAGTGTGACGACATATATCCTGTGTCCAGTGTGACGACATATATCCAGTGTCCAGTGTGACGACATAAATCCAGTGTCCAGTGTGACGACATATATCCTGTGTAACGGGCTGTGTCGTGCTGCAGTGTCCAGTGACCAGGGGCAGTGTCCAGTGTCACAGGCTGTGTCCAGTGTAAAAAATCAGAAAAATTAAAAAGAGTATTAAAAATTTTTTTTGGGGGGAGGATGATGGAGGAGGAAATAGTGGGAGATCAGCAACCTGATAGAACTTCTGAAGCTGCTACCACCAGTCAGATTCATGATGGCAAGGCCGATGGTCAAAGGCCTAGAGGCCATGTAAAAGCAAAGCAGAAATCAAATTTTACAATGGTCCATAAAAAAAAAAATTAAGTCACGTGCGGAGAAAAATAAAATTGGCAATATGCCGTTCACCACACGCAGTGGGAAGGAAAGGCTACGGCCTTGGCCTTTGTTTCTGACTGATGGTACAGCGTCTCAGAAGAATGATGGTAGCCCTTCTGCTACTACAAAAAAAAAGAATGAAAGTTTTTAAGACAAAGGCGAGTTCACAAATGTCACAAATCCCAGAGGAGAGTCTAAGTGTGTCCGTGGATGCCATATGTGAGCCGGACCTTTCAAATACTGTTTGTGAAGAGGAGGTTCATTCCACCATTTGCATGCCCTCTGCAAGTGTGTGCAAGAGCATCCCCAGTCAAGATTTTGACCTGGTTATTGAGGATGCTTCTGAGGAATTGGATGTGGATTCTGTTGGTGAAGCTGGCACACAGAGGGATGCGGATGATGACGATGTTCGAGATGATGTTGTTTGTTTTAAGGCACCGACGGAGACAGTTGTTGTCCGGGGTGTGGAAAAGCCCATTGTCATGCCAGGGCAAAAGACCAAAAAATCCACCTCGTATGTATGGAATTATTTCTACCCAAATCCGGACAACAACTGTCAAGCCGTGTGTAGCGTTTGCAACGCTATTGTAAGTAGAGGTAAGGACGTGCAGCACCTTGGGACCTCCTCACTGTTACGGCATTTGCAGCGCATCCATCAGAAGTTTTTGTCAAAAGAAACTGTGAACAAACATGTAGCAGCCCGCCCAGCGTCACCGTCCTGCTCCCCTTTCTCTGTTAAATTCAAGGTCCTGCAATCTCCTCAAACAACTGCATCATCCCCATCCTCAGAGATTATGGGATTGGGAAGTAGTCCTGCACCCAATGTCATGATCCTGACTGAATCCTCTCCTATCCTGGATTCCTCAGAAGCATCCTTATCAGGTACACCTGTTGCTTCTGCTGCTGCTGCTGGTGCTGCTGCTGCTGCTTCAAGGAAAGGGACCAGGAATGCTAGTCCTGATCACTTAGCCAAGCAACTGACTGTAAGTCAATCCTTTGAAAGGGGGATGAAGTATGCCAGCAGTCACCCCGTTGCACAGCGTATTACTGACGCCATAACAACTATGTTGGTAATAGACGTGCGTCCAGTATCCGCAATTAATTCTGTGGGTTTTACCCAGTTGCTAGAGATCCTGTGTCCCCGTTACCAAATTCCATCTAGGTTCCACTTCTCCAGGAAGGCAATACCCAGGCTGTACACGGACATTAAAAAAAGCGTTGTTACTGTCCTTAAAAATGCCTCTGTACCCACTGTCCACTTAACCACGGATATGTGGACAAGCGGAACAGGGCAAACAAAAGACTACATGTCTGTGACTGCTCACTGGGTGGATGTATTGCCTTCAGCAGCAGCACCAACAGCAGCAGCAGCAACATCATCTCCCATTGCTATTCAGAGGCAGGCTACACTGTGTATCACCGGTTTCAGTAAAAGGCACACAGCGGAAAACCTCCTAGAAAAACTACGGGAAGTCATTGCGCAATGGCTTACCCCACTTGGACTCTCCTCGGGATTTGTGGTATCCGACAATGCCACCAATATTGTGAGTGCATTACATGTGGGCGAATTCCAACATGTCCCATGTTTTGCTCACACAGTAAATTTGGTGGTGCACCATTTCTTGAAAAAGGACAGGGGTGTTCAAGAGATGTTGTCCGTTGTTCGGAAAATTTGTGGACATTTTCGCCATTCTGCAAGTGCGTGCAGGAGATTGCAAGACTTGCAAGAAAAGCTAAATTTGCCCTGCCATCAGCTGAAGCAAGAGGTGGTCACGAGGTGGAATTCCACCCTCTATATGCTTCAGCGGATGGAGGAGCAGCAAAAGGCCATCCAAAGCTACACCTCGACCTATGACATAGGGAGAGGAACGGGAATGCACCTGAGCCAAGCTCAGTGGAGAATAATTTCCGTGGTGTGCAAGATCCTGCAGCCCTTTGAGGCTGCTACACGCGAAGTTAGTTCTGACACTGCCAGCTTGAGCCAGGTCATTCCCTTGATAGGTCTTTTGCAGAAGCAGTTGGAGAAATTGAAGGAGGAGTTGAAGTACACTGATTCTGCTAGATATGTTGGGCTAGTGGATCACGCCATTAGTTCCCTTTGCAACGATCCAAGGGTCGCGGATGTCTTAAAATCAGATCTTTACATTTTGGGGACAATGCTGGATCCTAGGTTTAAGTCTTACATCGTGTCTTTGTTACCAATGGGAACAAATCTGCAGAGGTGCAAAGACCTCTTGGTCCAAAAATTGTCAGCTGAAGCGGAACGTGGCAGGCGCACAACTTCTCCTTCAATTTCTACCACAGGGGTTGCGAGGAAAAAGCTCAATTTTCCTAGAAGACCGACTGCTATTCAGTCCGGAAATCTATTTGACATCTGGTCCGGACTGAAGGAGCTTCCTAGCATCATGGACACGTCGACTGCCACAGACTATGATGCTATCACCATTGAAAGAATGGTGGATGACTACTTTGCTGATAGCATCAATATAGGTATGTCAGACTGTCCATTCCATTACTGGCAGGAAAAAAAGGCAATGTGGCATCCTTTGCACAAACTGGCTTTGCTTTATTTAAGTTGTCCACCCTCCAGTGTCTATTCTGAGAGAGTCTTCAGCGCAGCTGGGAACCTTGTTAGCGATCGGCGTAGGAGGTTACTTCCACAAAACGTGGAGAAGATGCTCTTCATAAAAATGAATTTCAAATTCCACGAACTGGACCTCCTTCGCCAACACTTACGTCCTGCTACTGCACACAGTCCTCCTGTATTGGTTGATTCCAGCGACGACGAATTAATTGTGTGTCAAGAAGAGGATGAGGCTGAGGAATCTGACGCTGAGGATGACCTCTTGTAAAGCCAGTTTGTGCAATGCCCATTGCCTTTTATTTTTCGTGGGGGCCCAAACAAACCAATCATTTCAGCCACAGTTGACAGTCCCTCCCGCTGCAGTCTCTGTCGCTGAAATGATTGGTTTGTTAAACTGTGCATGTCCTGTATTCAACATAAGGGTGGGTGGGAGGGCCCAAGGACAATGTCATCTTGCACCTCTTTCTGCGTCGTTTTGTTGGCTGTTGTAGCGTCCTAATTTTTTTACCTCTTTGGTGGATGAATGTTGGGGAGATGGGTGATTTCTCTTTCCACATCATCTATTATGGATGAAAATATGTCCTCATGGACATCCATGGTCTCATCCATTCCTATCGTACTTCTTTTTTGGATGGGATGTCCCGGATGGATGGCTGGGTGGCAGGGCCCCAGCAAATCTTTTTCTTGCACCTCTTTCTGCGTCATTTGTTGGCTCTTTGTAGCGTCCTAAATTTTTAAATCTTTGATGGATGAATGGTGGGGAGATGGGTGGTGTCTTTCTCCACATCATCTATTATGGATGAAAATATGTCCTCATGGACATCCATGGTCTTATCCCTTCCTATCGTACTTCTTTTTGGATAGGATGTCCCGGATGGATGGATGGCTGGGTGGGTGGCAGGGCCCCAGCAAATCTTTTTCTTGCACCTCTTTCTGCGTCATTTGTTGGCTCTTTGTAGCGTCCTAAATTTTTAAATCTTTGATGGATGAATGGTGGGGAGATGGGTGGTGTCTTTCTCCACATCATCTATTATGGATGAAAATATGTCCTCATGGACATCCATGGTCTTATCCCTTCCTATCGTACTTCTTTTTGGATAGGATGTCCCGGATGGATGGATGGCTGGGTGGGTGGCAGGGCCCCAGCAAATCTTTTTCTTGCACCTCTTTCTGCGTCATTTGTTGGCTCTTTGTAGCGTCCTAAATTTTTAAATCTTTGATGGATGAATGGTGGGGAGATGGGTGGTGTCTTTCTCCACATCATCTATTATGGATGAAAATATGTCCTCATGGACATCCATGGTCTTATCCCTTCCTATCGTACTTTTTGGATAGGATGTCCCGGATGGATGGATGGCTGGGTGGCAGGGCCCCAGCAAATCTTTTTCTTGCACCTCTTTCTGCGTCATTTGTTGGCTCTTTGTAGCGTCATAAATTTTTAAATCTTTGATGGATGAATGGTGGGGAGATGGGTGATTCGCTCTCCACCCCATCCATAATGGATGAAAACATGTCCTCAGGGACATCCATGGTCTTATTCATTCCTAGACCGAGTGCGTGGCTTCGGGAGGAACACACGTGATTTGGTGAAGTGGTGAGGGAGGTAAGGGAAAACACACCTAGCCAGCCAGCTCAAACAAATTAACCTTAGCGGTGAATTGGGTGACAGATGTAGCAGACTAATTGACCCTACTACATAGATAGCGGTCTATAAGGGTAGACCTATATAGGGATCTCCTAACCTGGGGTCCTAGAGAGGTGGAGGCCACCAATTACCCAACCCCTGCCACCAATTACCCCACCCCCCTCCACCCATTAGGTGATGGATGAGGAGGCAACTGGTAATGCTCCCAGCGTTCAGAAACCACGTGACCTCACGCCAGATAGGGGTCTTGTTAGATATTAAACTGATATAATCAGATACTACCTTGCAGACTAAATAAGTGCTGCACGAAACGCCCACTGCTCCTTGGCTGAACATGAGGAAGAGTGCTCAATCAAGCCAAACAGGGGTTTTGGTACTTGATTGGATCTTCTACCAGAGGAGCGAAGCTACTAGTATAGCTTTGAACGAAGATCGGTCCTTCTCTATTGGGGAAGAATAGATGTCATCAGTGACATCCAGAGTATATCCTCCTTTTGGGATAGTATGGATGGATTGATAAATGTTTGGGAAGAAGTAGTCCCAACAGCTGCTGATGGTCAGTGTACTAGACCAAGTGCGTGCCTTCGGGAGGAACACATGTAATGTGGTGAAGTGGTGAGGGAGGAAATGGAAAACGTACGCCTAGCCTGTCTGATCAAGTTTAATAAGGAGGTATCTTCACAAACCACGTGACCTCACGCCAGATAGGGGTCTTGTTAGATATTAAACTGATAAAATCAGATACTACCTTGCAGACTAAATAAGTGCTGCACGAAACGCCCACTGCTCCTTGGCTGAACATGAGGAAGAGTGCTCAATCAAGCCAAACAGGGGTTTTGGTACTTGATTGGATCTTCTACCAGAGGAGCGCAGCTACTAGTATAGCTTTGAACGAAGATCGGTCCTTCTCTATTGGGGAAGAATAGATGTCATCAGTGACATCCAGAGTATATCCTCCTTTTGGGATAGTATGGATGGATTGATAAATGTTTGGGAAGAAGTAGTCCCAACAGCTGCTGATGGTCAGTGTACTAGACCAAGTGCGTGCCTTCGGGAGGAACACATGTAATGTGGTGAAGTGGTGAGGGAGGAAATGGAAAACGTACGCCTAGCCTGTCTGATCAAGTTTGATAAGGAGGTATCTTCACAAACCACGTGACCTCACGCCAGATAGGGGTCTTGTTAGATATTAAACTAATCAAATGTTCTCTTCTCTTGCTGTGTGGAGGTTCTAAAAGAGGAGTGCAGCTACAAGGGGGGGGGGGTTATTAAACTGCCACAATGTCTGCCCCTGTAGTGCTGCTCTGCTTCCGACATGTGCCAGGTTGGAAGTGTAAGGTCCACATGTATGTGATGCCCACTGCTGTCGCCTAGCTTAGTCATCCAGCTACCTCGGGATAACCTTATGGCCCTACTACAGTAAATGAAAACGATTTTGTGAGCTGTGAAGTGATCAAAATTGTCTAGAAATGAGTGGAAACTAATGTTATTGAGCTCAATAACAAGGTGCATCTTTGCACCTTGATAAAAATGCCGGACGGCCTTGAGACGTCAGCTCAAACCCACAGTCTTTGGGGTCGTTATTTACCTTTGAGTGCCGCCGGGAGTTCCATATGAGCAGAATACATATATCTGCTTCACAGAAGGTGAAGCAGATATATGAAAGATGCACCTTGATATATATATATATATATATATTTATATATATATATATATAAATATAGGAGGTTAGCACTCCAATGAGCCCAAGCTTAGAGGCAAACTTGATAGTGAGATAACTTGTACCCCTCGATACAATATCGCAGGTGGGGGGCGGCGGCACTCAGAAGTAAGGAGACGGACAACCTGGGTTCTTACACCAGTTGTTCATCTCCTTACTTCTGAGTGCCGCCGCCCCCCACCTGCGATATATATATATATATATATATATATATATATATATGTATATATATACACACACACATATATATATATATATATATATATATATATATATATATATATATATATATATATATATATATATATATATATATAGGAATGCTTCAAGTGGCCGCACACATGGGTCTCTGTTCTTCAGCAAATAAACACGCAAGAGCCGTGTCTTTGCAGCAACGTTTCGGGAAGGTTTATTATCCCGTCCTCAGGCTTCAACAAAGTATGTTATACTTTGTTGAAGCCTGAGGACGGGATAATAAACCTTCCCGAAACGTTGCTGTAAAGACACGGCTCTTGCGTGTTTATTTGCTGAAGAACAGAGACCCATGTGTGCGGCCACTTGAAGCATTCCTGTATTATTCTATTTTTGAGCCGGCACCAGGGCAGCTGTACTCGATTGGATGTGTGCCAGCACATCGCCCCATATATATATATATATATATATATATATATATATATATATATATATATATATATATATATACACACAGTAAAACAATGAGGCGGCACTCAGAGTCTTGGTGAAGAAAGTTTTGGTGTATTAAACTAATGTCAAGTACATCTTTGTTTCAGGGAGAGCCCTCCCCTTCATCAGGATACAGAGTGACAAAAAGTATACAGTTTAAATAGTGTCTTACAAACTGTGCATCATCAGTCTCCTGGCAGCGACACCTGCAGTCCCGCTGCGTCTGTGGCCGGTGCTTCACTTACGCTTCCGGCGCACCCGGCGGCGCTGCCATGGAGACCCTATCAAAGCAACAATATGCCAATGATTAGTGAAAAAAAAAAAAAAACGTGCATCAAACACACACAGGAAGAATCTACATAAAAACCTGCAGATATAGGGCGAAATGTAATAGGGTGTGATTTTTGGACATGTGCGATTTTGGGTCAAAAACGGCCGAAATCGCAAATTTTCCGAAAATCGCACATTTAATAGGTTGAAAATCGCGGTAAAAAATCGCACTTTTTACCACGAAATCGCACTTTTAGAAGTGCGATTTTTAGTCACATTTCAATTCGCATCCAGATGTTTTCCCATTATAAAGTATACAACTCGCAAATGTAATAGGGTGTGATTTTTGGTAAATGTTACCAAAAATCGCAAAAAAAATAGACCAGGTTCTGACAGGCGAATTTGACAGAACCATGCACAGATCATTGAGATCTGTGCATGGTCCTGTTAATAAAAATGTGTAAAAGTGTTTTTATAAAAAAAAAAACGGCATAGGGTCCCCCCTCCTAAGCATAACCAGCCCCGGGCTCATTGAGCCGGACCTGGTTCCAAAAATACGGGGGGACAAAAAGCATAGGGGTCCCCCGTATTTCTGAAACCAGCCCCAGACTCTTGGACCGGTCCGGGTTCCAAAAATACGGGGGACAAAAAATCTGGGGGTCCCCCATATTTTGAAACCAGCACCGGGCTCCAACAGCCCACGGTGTCATGCCACAGCCGGGGGACACTTTTTATACAAGGTCCCCCGGCCAAAACATGAGCACCGTGGCTGGTCAGCCTTGGACGGGGTACCTGGAGGAGTGGGGACCCCCCCAATAAAGGGGTCCCCCCCCCAGGCTTCACCCGTCCAGGGCTGAAGCCCGGGGCTGTCACCGGCGTCCGTGGCCAGTGGACGCCGGCCTGATAGGGTTAAATCGATCATACATATCATTACATTGCTTTATACCGGAGAACTACAAGTGCCAGCAGACCTCCCCCGCATGCTGGGACTTGGAGAACCACAAGTCCCAGCATGCGGGGCATTAATGGGCCCGCTGGGACTTGTAGTCCACCTGTAAAAAGAATGTTTATAAAAAACACACACAGAGAGAAGTAAAAGTTTATTACACACACACACACCTCACTTTTACACCAGCGTTACTTACCATTCCTGGATCCAGCGCTGGTCTGGCTGCTTTACAGCCGGCTCCCCCCGCACTGACAGGCAGCGGGGAGAACCGGCTTTCTCCGTTGCCTCTAACAGCTTCTGTAGCGCTGTTCCAGCGCTACAGAGGCTGAGAGCGCGATTGGCCGATACGTCTCCATGGAGACGCATAGCTCAGTCCTGATTGGCTGAGCTATGCGTCTCCATGGAGACGCATAGCTCAGCCAATCGCGCTCTCAGCCTCTGTAGCACTCGGACAGCGCTACAGAAGCTGTTAGAGGCAACGGAGAAAGCCGGTTCTCCCCGCTGCCTGTCAGTGCGGGGGGAGCCGGCTGTAAAGCAGCCAGACCAGCGCTGGATCCAGGAATGGTAAGTAACGCTGGTGTAAAAGTGAGGTGTGTGTGTGTAATAAACTTTTACACACTGGGGGGGGGACCCCTTTATTGGGGGGGTCCCCACTCCTCCAGGTACCCCGTCCAAGGCTGACCAGCCACGGTGCTCATGTTTTGGCCGGGGGACCTTGTATAAAAAGTGTCCCCCGGCTGTGGCATGACACCGTGGGCTGTTGGAGCCCGGTGCTGGTTTCAAAATACGGGGGACCCCCAGATTTTTTGTCCCCCGTATTTTTGGAACCAGGACCGGTCCAAGAGTCCGGGGCTGGTTTCAGAAATACGGGGGACCCCTATGCTTTTTGTCCCCCCGTATTTTTGGAACCAGGTCCGGCTCAATGAGCCCGGGGCTGGTTATGCTTAAGAGGGGGGACCCCACGCTGTTTTTTTTTAAACTTTTTTTTTTTTTGCACAAAATCGCATTTATGAAAATGCGCACATTTTCATGACTGAAAATGCGCACATTTTCATGACTAAAAATCGCCCGAAATCGCGGCAAATCGCATTTTTTGCCGCTAATTCGCATCTCATTACATATGCGAATTCGCGGCAAAAAACGCGATTTTTAAAGGTGCGATTTCTGGCGAGTTTGGAACTCGTCCAAAAATCACACCCTATTACATTTCGCCCATAAAGTGCTAAGTGCCTATGCGGAATGATAATAAAAACAGTTACTTAAAACGGACTGGATGACATGATGTGCAACATATACATGAGATAATCAGCATATTGAATAACTATTAGATATATAATTGTGTACATATACATTAGCATTTTGAATATAAACCAGGTTTGTGGCTACAATTTATTGAACCATAGCCCTAATGTCATGACAGAGTACACTACGTGTTATAAAAAATTAATGAGACCAAGTGTCTCGTTTAACCTTTTAGGACGCAGCGTGTCTAGCTTGTGAATCCATCTAAACTCTATTTGAAGCAGTTTTCTTGATCTGTTACCACCCCTAATTGACGGTGGAATGTGGTCTATTATTTTATGTTTTAGGGTAGCCATTCCTTGTTTGGCTTCGGCAAAATGCTGAGCCACTGGTTGGTCCCCTGTACCTGTTTGCAAGGCTGAACAGATTGCTAGGCGGTTTTGTGCAGTTAAAGGGGCAGTCCATCTTACTGACATAATAGAGCCCAATATGCTGATTATCTCATGTATATGATGCACATCAATTCAACCAGTCCTTTTTAAGTAACTATTAAGCAAACATTTTTATTATCATTCCGATTATGCTAGTATATGGCACTTAGCACTTCATATCTGCAGGTTTTTATGTCAATTCTTCCTGTGTTTGTTTGATGCACGGTTTTGTTTTTTCACTAATCACTAATTGGCATATTGTTGTTTTGATAGGGTCTCCATGGCTGCGCCACCGGGCTCGCAGACGTCAGGGTAGCCGGAAGCAAAAGTGATGCACCGTCCACAGACGCAGCGGGACTGCGGGCGTCGCTGCCAGGAGCCTGATGATGCACAGTTGGTAAGACACTATTTAAACTGTATACTTTTTGTCACTCTGTATCCTGATGAAGGGGAGGGCTTTGCCCAAAACGTAAATGTACTTGACACTGGTTTAATACAACAAAACTTTCTTCACCAAGACTCTGAGTGCCGCCTCATTTGTTCCACAGTAAGTAGTTGGTAAGTAGGCACCAGGTCACTGGAATTAAATACTGCGGAAGGTAAGGTACCAGCAGACTGGAATTATATACGGCAGTAGGTAGGGACCAGTGGACTTGAATTATATACTGCAGTTGGTAGGCACTAGCAGACTGGAATTGTATATACGGCAGTAGGTAGTCACCAGTCGACTAGAATTATATATACAGCAATAGGTAGGCACCAGCAGATTGGAATTATATACTGCAATAGGTAGGCACCAGCGGACTGGAGTTATATACTGCAGTAGGTAGGCACTAGCGGACTAGAATTATATATACGGCAGTAGGTAGGCACCAGCGGACTGGAATTATATACTGCAGTAGGTAGGCACCAGCGGACTAGAATTATATACGGCAGTAGGTAGACATCAACAGACAAGAATTACATATACAGCAGTAGTTAGGCACCAACAGATTGGAATTATTTACTGCAATAGGTAGGCACCAGCAGACTGGAATTATATCAGTGGCGTAACTTGAAATTTTGCGCCCCCCTGCCAAAAAAGTCTCTGGCGCCCCCCCCCCCCCCCCCCCCCAGCGCGAGATTTGAAAAAGCCGACGAATAGAAGCAGAAAGGTCCGTGGCTATGTCTCCAGTTCCTGTCTCCCGCTGGAGCATCTCCTCTTACCTAGACAGCGCTGCGGGTTAGCAGGAGCCGACGAGCAGGAGCAGAAAGGTCCGCGGCTATGTCCGCGGCTATTTCTCCAGTGTCCTGTCTCCCGCTGGACCATCTCCTCTTACCTAGCCAGCGCTGCGGGTAGGAGCAGGACTGTCAGCGTGTCAGCGCTGTGGATGGGAACAGGATGTCCACGCTGCAGATGGGAGCAGACTGTCAGCGCTGCTGCCAGTGAGAGCCTCCGCCTCCCCTTTAACTTCACTGGTCATTACTGCATGGCAGCTCGGGTGTATTCAGCTGCGCCCCGCAGACCCCTGCTCCTCCAAGCAATGGTGGGGGCTGCCACACGGTACTTACGCCAGTGAATTATATACTGCAGTAGGTAGGAACCAGCAGACTGGAATTATATACGGCAGTAGGTAGGCATCAGCAGACTGGAATTATATACGGCAGTAGGTAGGCATCAGCAGACTGGAATTACATACAGTATACTGCAGTAGGTAGAGACCAGCGGACTGGAATTATATATACTGCAGTAGGTATGCAACAGCTGACTAGAATTATATATATACGGCAGTAGGTAGGCACCAGTGAACTGTATTTATATACACTGCAGTAGGTAGGCACCAGCCGACTAAAATTATATATTGCAGTAGGTAGGCACCAGCCGACTAGAATTATATATACAGCAGTAGGAAGGCACCAGTGGACTGGAATTATATATAATGCAGTAGGTAGGCACCAGGAGACTGGAATTATATATGGCTCTCTCTCCCTCTCTCTTCATGTGCCTTTCTTAGAATATATATAAAATTATATACTGCAGTTGGTAGGCACTAGCAGACTGGAATTGTATATACGGCAGTAGGTAGTCACCAGCCGACTAGAATTATATATACAGCAGTAGGTAGGCACCAGCAGATTGGAATTATATACTGCAATAGGTAGGCACCAGCGGACTGGAATTATATACTGCAGTAGGTAGGCACCAGCGGACTAGAATTATATATACGGCAGTAGGTAGGCACCAGCAGACTGGAATTATATACTGCAGTAGGTAGTGACCAGCGGACTGGAATTATATATAATGCAGTAGGTAGGCACCAGCAGAATGGAATTATATACTGCACGAGGTAGTGACCAGCGGACTGGAATTATATATACTGCAGTAGGTAGTGACCAGTGGACTGGAATTATATATACTGCAGTAGGTAGTGACCAGCGAACTGGAATTATATATACTGCAGTAGGTTTGCAACTGCTGACTAGAATTATATATATACAGCAGTAGGTAGGCACCAGTGAACTGTATTTATATACACTGCAGTAGGTAGGCACCAGCCGACTAGAATTATATATACAGCAGTAGGTAGGCACTAGTGGACTGGAATTATATATAATGCAGTAGGTAGGCACCAGCAGACTGGAATTATATACTGCAATAGGTAGGCACCAGTGAACTGTATTTATATATATTGCAGTAGGTAGGCACCAGCCGACTAGAATTATATATACAGCAGTAGGTAGGCACTAGTGGACTGGAATTATATATAATGCAGTAGGTAGGCACCAGCAGACTGGAATTATATATGGCTCTCTCTCCCTCTTTCTGCATGTGCCTTTCTTAGAATATATACAAACTTCTACCACCCTGATGATTGCTTCAGTGCCCTGTCCCCTGATGCAACGGGTGTGGATCAGTTGTCACCAGCAAGTTGTTAGACAGTCATTAGGTTGACACCATTAGGTCGACATGCAGGTCTACATGTCGACATTCGGGTAAAAACCCCATATCGACCTTTTGACTGTCGACCTAACCCATGTCGAACTATTGATCCTGTCGACCTAACCCATGTCGACCTTCCTGCATGTCGACCTAGACACATGTTGACCTAAATGCATGTTGATCTAATGGTGTCGACCTAATGACTGTCTAACAACTTGCTGGTGACGCAATGACCGTATTCTGATGCAACTATCCATATTTACCATGTACTTGTCCTAAACTATCTTGTACTGTAATTCGGTATGTGTTTTTGCTCATAACTATGGTCTGTAAAGTGCTGCGGAATATGTGTGCGCTATATAAGAACCTGTTAATTAATAAATAAAATAAATAAATAAATATGGCAGTAAGTAGGCATGAGTGGACTGTAATGATACACTGCAGCAGTAGGTACTGGCAGGCACTAGGCAGGCACCAGCAGACAGGAATTGTTTATATTAATATAAATAAAACAATACACTACTCCACTGAGTAGGTAGGCAGTGGATCCAGGGGACAGGAAGTATATACAGCAGCAGTAGGTAGGCACAAGGCACCAGCAGACTAAATGCACTGCAGTAGTGTAGGTAGGCACCAGCAGATGGGAGCAGAGACACGACCTTTACCAACTCAACACCAAAATAAACTAAGATAGCAGGCGGTAGGCGCAATATATTGGAAGCCCGAGCTCACAAGAATCCAACGCTGGGCGATGATGTTTTGCCCGTGCACCAGGATCCAAGGCAGGCAGGAACAGGGCTGCCATTAGGGGGGTAATGGGGTACATGAGTCCCGGGCCCAGACAGAAATGGGGCCCAGGTGGCTTTGTGGTTAGTACCGGTCCTGGCTGCCAGTATATCAGATTTTTTTCAAGCAAATGTGCCTAGTGCACAATAAGCCGCATTGCCGCTATTGCAGTACCTGGCGGCTCCTTTTACTACACCCTGCACCTGGCCAGCAGCTGGCAAATTTGGAAGAATCTGCCTGACGTCATTCCCCCTAGCCGCACGCAGGAGGACACAGCAGCTGGGAACAAAAAGGCTGCCAGCTGTACACCAGCTATTCCTGACATGCCAGCCCACCCAGCACTACAGCGATGGCAGCCTGAGCTGCAGAAGGACAGAGCAGAAGGGACCAGAAGGGCCAACAGTATTATACCAACCACCAGCCACCCCCAAACTGCCTGTCAGATCACCAAGAGGTAGAAACTGACAGCTTTAACATTCTTTGTTTTTTACAGGTGCCACTGCCATTTATTGTTTATTTTACCCCAACTTTTATTTCATTTTGAATTTTTTTTTTTTTTTTTTTAATATTTTATACTTTCTTTCTGCTCTACATCACTTATCTAATGCTATAATATAATAATCTAATAGCCACTTCCACTGTAGCTCCACCTTCCTATGCACCCCACCTTTCCCCTCTGCGGGCCCTGCCCATTTTGTCAGTACTGGGCCCCACAATTTGTGATGGCAGCCCTGGGCAGGAACATCCGAATGCCACTCGGATCCTGTTCGGGCAGGCTCGGATCAGGGGAATCTGGGCCCGCTCATCTCTACATTAAAATAATTAATATTTTAGCAAGGTAAAATTTTAAGACCTTAACTTAGAAATTAGCGTTATGAGCATAACATCAGATTACATCTCAGTTATTATAAGAAAATATCATTAAAACTTTATAGTGTTATACTGTAGCACCAACAGATGATATTTTATTTATAAAGCACATACATATTCCAGAGTACTTACCACCGCATATTTCACAACACCTCCTATGTTATTCAAAATATTTTCTTTATCAACAGAACATAATTGACTCTGAAAAATGAAATACAGTTATATAGTGCGGTAAATCATATGGCAGACACAACAAAAACAGAATCTTGGTAACATTACATATGTTCCATACACAACTTAGATTTTTCATAAATGCATTTAAACTTTGTCTTTATATTTTATGTCTGCTTTGTAATGGCTCAGAAGATATTACTTGTTGTATCTGCACTGACACAAGTGCCTAGAAATACATTTCTACTTTATTACAGTCAGTCTTTGTACTATGCCTTGGAAAGAAAGAAACTGGAGGATAGATTACCAACCAACAAGCTCCAAACCATATCTCCCAACTCTCCTGCTTTTTGTGGGAATGTCCTGGTTTTTGGGACGTTCCCACGTCCCGCCCGGGGCCGGCAGCGTGTATCCCACGGCAGGGGGGGGGTCAGTTGGGTGTCCCCCCCCTTTTCCCTAATGAATAGACACCGTGCGCAAACACACCATGTATATTCCTGCAGCCAGAGGGGCTGGGGGCTTAACTAGCCGTTCACAGTGCTGCTGGCCATGCCTGCACAGTGGCAAAAATGGGGCGTGGCATCACGGCAGCACCGCAAGTACAGGCTACACCACTTCCTGCTAGGTCACGTCCCCAAAATTTTGCACTGCTCAAATGCGCGCACTGTACCTCCATTAAGAAATGTTGGGAGGTATGTATAAACTATCAATTTACAAACACGACAGGTTCTGATTAACTGGTACTTTAGCTTTGCCCACTTTATCTCTCTCCGTGGCTGAGAACCCTGACCTAATGTTCTTTTAAAATGTTTGTCTACCTGTATAGTGAGGTGGTTTCCTGGGATGTACTATCTTGCTAAAGTACTATTGAGGTATTCAGATTTTAGATAAAATTAGGTACGGTGACATGGTAAGAGTGAGTCATAGAGTGAATAGCACCTGTGGTGAGCGGGATTCCAATGTTGCTATACTGACCATAGGGATCCCGACTGTCGGCAAGTAATACCCCACCCTTATACAGTATGAGCTGGCACAGGAAATATGCGAGGGAGCTGTGCTACAACTGGTAGTGCATCAAGTAACAGCCTGGGACCAGTAATGCATTTGGTACCTGGCTGGAACTGGTAATGCATGAGGTAACAGGTATGAACCACTAATGCATCTGATATTGGGCTAGTATTAATACTGAATTAGCTAACTGGGCTGAAATTATTATTACTTTGGCTAACTGGGCTGGAACCGTGAAGCGTGGCAGATACAGTGATGCATGGAATATAGAGGACCCAGATGGATCAGAATGGTGTCTGAAGATAAAACTTGTACTGGCTCCGGGAAGAGTATGCTAATCCCTGACAGGGGCAGATGTAGACTTTTCTGCTTCGGGGGGTGTGGTGTATATAGTTCCTATTACTGTGTAAGTATCCCGTGGAAGGATATAACAGATTTTATTTTCTTGTGTGTAAGTTGGCGTATGAATATCTGTAATGTATGTAGTTCCTTCCCTGCAGTTTATGAGGAAAAGAAGCATGCTGAACTTCCTGTGTCCTCCTTCATGAAGGTTTGATATAATATAAGTCACAGACTTAACAATGGCGACGAGGATAAAACCTATTCCTCAGTATTGCTCCAGTGATCAGTGGAATGCCAAAGGGCTGACTCTACACAATTGTGGGGTGAAAAAGGGCAGCACATGCAGACAGCCATCACTGAATACAGGAGTATGGACTCAGAGTAAATAAAAACAAATGTGCATTTTTCCAAGAAAGCATAAGGGTGCGAGGGCTGTGTGCTGTGTCCCCGTGTGACCTCACTCCCAACCCCAACCGAAATCATACTCAGAGACAGTGCGTGTGTGAACGGCCGCACTCTGGGGCTTGCTTGGAGATTACCTTTCTCGTTTCCGGAGAACTCTTCCGCACGCAGGTTCTTCACCGCCCCGGCTGGGAAAGATCACACCTCCGCAGGAAGTAGAGCAAGACGCTAAGGAGTTTTAACTGCTTGTGTTTTATTAACGAAACAGTGTAATTAAACAGTAATTATGCAATGGGGACATTACATACACTATGGCACAGTAGTTACTGATATAACAGAATACCTAGGGGTACTGCCTAACCACGTGGCTGACTATGCTACTGGACAATGTATAACTTAACCTTTCACGACCCTATACCACGTCGCTGGGAAGTGAGAGAACTGATCCCCCCGGCACACTGGAGGAAGTAACTCTCTCACTTGGCAACGCCGCAACTACTTGATGACCCTGGTCACCTAACACAATATATCCAATACAATAACGGAATACTTTACACACTTCTAACCAATATTGGGATGAACATCCGGACCTTCTCTATTTTGTCCACAAGATGGTGCTGTTGTGAGCCTTTCCTGCAATGCTGTCTGTAACTCCACGTGTAGGGGGAACAATTCCACACCGCAATAGAAAAAAGGGGCGAGGATCCTTTAGTAGTCCCTTTAAGAACAGGAGGGTCCCACGCTGGTCGGAAAACTAAGGGGGGCACTGACCTGAACGGGGTCAGGGGTTATCCAAGGTCTTAAACACAGGGAGGACAGCTATCTGGAGGCACAGTGGTGACTTGCTGATTGGAGTACCGTGTGGTTGGGCTGGCTAGCAGGGTACATCGGGGACTTGCTGACTGCTGGTTGGGCTGGCTGGCAAGGCACAGTGGGGACCTGCTAAATGCTGGCTGAGCTGGCTGGCAGGGCACAGGGCAATGTACCTGGTATACTGCAGTCAGTTGCAGGCTCCTGCCCGTCCCGATGCTGCTGCTGGCGTCTGTCTGGTCCTCTTCAGCGGCGGAGGGCACACTAGTGTGGGCGCTGCTGTTGCAGCGTTGCCGCACTCAGGCGCTCTCTCCGGTCCCGCCACTTGCTGCTGCTGACCTCCGGATCCCGCTGTCACTCTCCCGCTGTGCGCCGGCTCCGTCACTTGGGCGTCTTCCCCTCTCACGCTGTCGGGTCACTGCTGTTCTTCTCCCTCTCCCGATCTTCTCCACTTGCTGCACGCCGTCTCCCTTCTCCTTGCCACGCCGTCTCGCTTCTCCTTCCCACGCTGTCTCCTCACGTCCGTCCTCTGCGCCGCACTCTCTCTCCTCCCACATCCGGCAGGTCTCTATTGGTCCCCTCAGGCTGTCAGTCAGCCCGGGGCACAGTTCCTTTGGCGCGCTATTTTATTAACCCCTCACTCCCGGGTTCAGTTCTAACTAGGATGCCACACGTGGGATTGAATCATTGGCCACAGTTTATTTACCACACCTTAATTACCTTTGCAGGGTAGGGACAGAGAACGGTGGGCAAGGCAAGAAACCTGTCAATGACCTTCATTGACTTAAACCGCGGGGCGTGCCCCCCGCCTACGCTGTAGGCCCTTGGCTGCCTTACCCGTGAGCCAGCCCCCGCGGATCGCCCGTTGGCTGGCACGCAGCCGGTTGGCCTGCCGTCGACAGCTAGAGCCTGGCGTGCGGCCCGACCGAGGGTGAATCTGCAAACCTCAGCTGGCTCCTCCTGTCCCGATGCCTTGCGCACTGCTTCTTCCCGCCCTGCGACATGCTTACAATGCTCAACTGTGACAATATTGCATAACATTAAAACCATTTCCCTTTATAGCTGGTTACCCAACCACCACTCAACACTATCTTGAATACAATACGTTCCCCTTGAAACACCAATTTAGTCCGTTAATTCCCTTGTTACCATTATCACTTTCTTTATTTTCTTTTTTTTTTATTTAATTTTCATTTTTTATTATTTTTCAATTATTTTTTTTTTTAAATAATACAGTACATATCACACCATTACATATCACCTCATTACATACCACACAACTTAAATGCCTGCTCCCTTATGGGTCCCGGACCCTATAAATACTAGATGGGATGGGTGGGTGGGGTCTGTGTCCGGGCTCTGCTTGTGCTGAATGCTGCCTCCCCCACTGGCCTGACTATTTAAACCCCTCCCGGCCAGGCTCCCCCCTGCTCTCTCTGACTTGCTAACCGGAGCGCCAGGTGTGAAAGGAGGGGGTCAGGCCTACCTGCCTGCCCCCTGACCTTCACGTCGTTCGGACTTGGTCCGCCACTGCCCCGCCCCCCTATGCCGCTCCGGGCGCCATTTTGGCTGCCTGCGCTCCCTTAAGGGTGCGAGGGCTGTGTGCTGTGTCCCCGTGTGACCTCACTCCCAACCCCAACCAAAATCATACTCAGAGACAGTGCGTGGGATTGAATCATTGGCCACAGTTTATTTACCACACCTTAATTACCTTTGCAGGGTAGGGACAGAGAACGGTGGGCAAGGCAAAAAAAATGTCAATGACCTTCATTGACTTAAACCGTGGTGCGTGCCCCCCGCCTACGCTGTAGGCCCTTGGCTGCGCCCCTTACCTGTGAGCCAGCCCCCGCGGATCGCCCGTTGGCTGGCGCGCAGCCGGTTGGCCTGCCGTCGACAGCTAGAGCCTGGCGTGCGGCCCGACCGAGGGTGAATTTGCAAACCTCAGCTGGCTCCTCCTGTCCCGATGCCTTGCGCACTGCTTCTTCCCGCCACTGAGGCCCCTCTACCTGCCCCGGGGCCGAAAAACCCCCACCCTGCCGCTTCCACTTAGTTTAGCCCCCCGGCGCCTTTGCGTGCATTGCCCCTTTGCCCCTGTATAAGCCTGGTGCCTTCTGAATGCTATCCGTGCGTTGTATGATGCTTCACCCCTGAAATGCTTTTAAGCATTTTCGTCTTCCGCTGGCGCTCCCTTGCGCGCCTCTTGCCCGGCCGACCTGGGACCGTATAATGCGCAACTCTGGCCCTCGCACTTTTGCCCATGCCAGGTTGTCCCGCACTGTTCCCTTAAAATCCAGGGACCTTATCCTCCCAACGTCGTTGCCGCCCAGGCGTCTTAATAACCGCCCCCGTGCAGCCCATTGCTCGCTCCTCGCACCTTGGTGCCTCCCCGAGCCCCCCCCCCCTGCCTGTCCGAACCAAAATACTTCCACTCCACACAAGGGGATGCTGCGCTGCCGCGACTCCCCCCTGCCTCCCGACTCGCTTAGGAAATGCCATGATGTCCATGAGAACATTACTTGTACTGATCTCTCCAACCATACATACCTTCTGGCCCTGCATCTGCAATACAGATTGCCCAGCTGTGTGGCTGCCATCACCATGGGGGGTGAGGAGAATGCAGCCCCCCCTCCTTCTCCCAGACCTAGCCTAGCATCTGTGTGCCTGTTATCACTATGGGAGGGTGAGAGGAACACAACCCCCCTACCTTCCTCCCAGACCCAGCATAGGATCTGTGTGGCTGTTATCACCCTGGGGGGTGAGGGATACCACCTCCCCCCTCCTCCCTAGGCTACTTCCTGCCATGAAAACCATGGCAACCACTAACCTGTCCTCTGGCCGTATAACAAAGGAATTCCTATGGTCTCTCAGGAATGACTGAAAATGTCCATTATACCTCATTGCCAATGTCCATAAAATTCGTTTTACAGTGGCTAAATTTTTTGCCCCTTGTGATGGCGATAAGGCCAGGCCTTTTAATATAGACTGGCCATATGTTTTGTTTTGTTATCACCCATAGCTTTGCTAGCATTTGGCTCTTATAATGCATAACCTCCCTGCATTGCTA